>NW_027490039.1:500000-502500 GCF_041146795.1 Maylandia zebra
CTCTCCTCGTACCTATGGTACGACAACTTTTCTCGTGCCTATGGTACAACAACTTTCCTCCGTGCCCCTGGTACGACAGCTTTTCTCGTGCCTATGGTACAACAACTTTTCTCGTGCCTATGGTACAACAACTTTTCGCCGTGCCCCTGGTACACCGCTCAGTAGCACTTTGCCACACACACACTCCTCGTACCTATGGTACGACAACTTTTCTCGTGCCTATGGTACGACAACTTTTCTCGTGCCTATGGTACAACAACTTTTCGCCGTGCCCCTGGTACACCGCTCAGTAGCACTTTGCCACACAAACTCTCCTCGTGCCTATGGTACGACAACTTTTCTCGTGCCTATGGTACAACAACTTTCCTCCGTGCCCCTGGTACGACAGCTTTTCTCGTGCCTATGGTACAACAACTTTTCTCGTGCCTATGGTACAACAACTTTTCGCCGTGCCCCTGGTACACCGCTCAGTAGCACTTTGCCACACACACACTCCTCGTACCTATGGTACGACAACTTTTCTCGTGCCTATGGTACGACAACTTTTCTCGTGCCTATGGTACAACAACTTTTCGCCCTGCCCCTGGTACACCGCTCAGTAGCACTTTGCCACACAAACTCTCCTCGTGCCTATGGTACGACAACTTTTCTCGTGCCTATGGTACAACAACTTTCCTCCGTGCCCCTGGTATGACAGCTTTTCTCGTGCCTGTGGTACAACAACTTTTCTCGTGCCTATGGTACAACAACTTTTCGCCGTGCCCCTGGTACACCGCTCAGTAGCACTTTGCCACACACACACACCACTCGTGCCTATGGTACGACAACTTTTCTCGTGCCTATGGTACGACAACTTTTCTCGTGCCTATGGTACAACAACTTTCCTCCGTGCCCCTGGTATGACAGCTTTTCTCGTGCCTATGGTACAACAACTTTTCTCGTGCCTATGGTACAACAACTTTTCGCCGTGCCCCTGGTACACCGCTCAGTAGCACTTTGCCACACACGCACACTCCTCGTACCTATGGTACGACAACTTTTCTCGTGCCTATGGTACGACAACTTTTCTCGTGCCTATGGTACAACAACTTTTCGCCGTGCCCCTGGTACACCGCTCAGTAGCACTTTGCCACACAAACTCTCCTCGTGCCTATGGTACGACAACTTTTCTCGTGCCTATGGTACAACAACTTTCCTCCGTGCCCCTGGTATGACAGCTTTTCTCGTGCCTATGGTACAACAACTTTTCTCGTGCCTATGGTACAACAACTTTTCGCCCTGCCCCTGGTACACCGCTCAGTAGCACTTTGCCACACACACACACACCACTCGTGCCTATGGTACGACAACTTTTCTCGTGCCTATGGTACGACAACTTTTCTCGTGCCTATGGTACAACAACCTTTCCCCGTGCCCCTGGGACACTGCGCAGAAAGTCTTTGCCACACACACACACCACTCGTGCCTATGGTACGACAAAAGGCCCCGGGGACCTACATCGCACCTTGCTCTTGCCTCCCTTACAGCTGAAAAAGGTCCATGCCTGTGCCCTGGCCCTGCTGAAATTCCCTCTCCATTTAGCCGAGGCAGTGAGTCGGCCTCCTGTCTCCCTTTACGGTCGAAAAAGATGTGCTCCTGGGCGCGCTGGCCCTGCTGCTACTCACATCGGGCATGGACCTGGACCTCCAGCAGGCCCCGGGGACCTACATCACACCTTGCTCTTGCCTCCCTTACAGCTGAAAAAGGTCCATGCCTGTGCCCTGGCCCTGCTGAAATTCCCTCTCCATTTAGCCGAGGCAGAGAGTCGGCCTCCTCTCTCCTTTACGGTCGAAAAAGATGTGCTCCTGGGCGCGCTGGCCCTGCTGCTACTCACATCGGGCATGGACCTGGACCTCCAGCAGGCCCCGGGGACCTACATCGCACATTGCTCTTCCCTCCCTTGCAGCTGAAAAAGGTCCATGCTTGTGCCCTGGCCCTTCTGAAATTCCCTCTCCATTTAGCCGAGGCAGTGAGTCGGCCTCCTGTCTCCCTTTACGGTCGAAAAAGATGTGCTCCTGGGCGCGCTGGCCCTGCTGCTACTCACATCGGGCATGGACCTGGACCTCCAGCAGGCCCCGGGGACCTACATCACACCTTGCTCTTGCCTCCCTTACAGCTGAAAAGGTCCATGCTTTTGCCCTGGCCCTTCTGAAATTCCCTCTCCATTTAGCCGAGGCAGTGAGTCGGCCTCCTGTCTCCTTCACGGTCGAAAAAGATGTGCTCCTGGGCGCGCTGGCCCTGCTGCTACTCACATCGGGCAGGGACCTGGACCTCCAGCAGGCCCCGGGGACCAACATACTCCTCTGCTCTACTCCCCCACTAGCTTTCCTTCTCCCGCAGTTACCCTCCACCACAAATCCAGCATGGCCCTTGCCCTCCAGCAGGCCCCGAGGACCCACATACTCCTCCGCTCTAATCCCCCATGAGCTTTCCTTCTCCTGCAGTTACCCTCCACCGCATA
>NW_027490039.1:512500-515000 GCF_041146795.1 Maylandia zebra
TCTACTCCCCCACTAGCTTTCCTTCTCCCGCAGTTACCCTCCACCACAAATCCAGCATGGCCCTTGCCCTCCAGCAGGCCCCGAGGACCCACATACTCCTCCGCTCTAATCCCCCATGAGCTTTCCTTCTCCTGCAGTTACCCTCCACCGCATATCCAGCATGGCCCTTGACCTCCAGCAGGCCCCGGGGACGCACATCCTCCCCTGCTCTAATCCCCCACTAGCTTACCTTTCTTGTAGTTACGCTCCAGCGCATATCCAGCATGGACCTTGACCTCCAGCAGGCCCCGGGGACGCACATCCTCCCCTGCTCTAATCCCCCACTAGCTTTCCTTCTCCTGCAGTTACCCTCCAGCGCATATCCAGCATGGACCTTGACCTCCAGCATGCCCCGTGGACCCACACTTAAGCCCCCTCCCACTGACAAAGCAAAACACCACTGGCAAAATCCTCGTGCCCCTGGTACTCCAGAATGTAAATTCAAACATGCCCCTGGTACACTGCGCAGAAACACTTTGCCACACACACGCACGCACTGCTTGTGCCTATGGTACGACAACTTTTCTCGTACCTATGGTACGACAACTTTTCTCGTGCCTATGGTACAACAATTTTTCTCGTGCCTATGGTACAACAACTTTTCTCGTGCCTATGGTACAACAACTTTTCGCCGTGCCCCTGGTACACCGCTCAGTAGCACTTTGCCACACACACACTCCTCGTACCTATGGTACGACAACTTTTCTCGTGCCTATGGTACGACAACTTTTCTCGTGCCTATGGTACAACAACTTTTCGCCGTGCCCCTGGTACACCGCTCAGTAGCACTTTGCCACACAAACTCTCCTCGTACCTATGGTACGACAACTTTTCTCGTGCCTATGGTACAACAACTTTTCTCGTGCCTATGGTACAACAACTTTTCGCCGTGCCCCTGGTACACCGCTCAGTAGCACTTTGCCACACACACACTCCTCGTACCTATGGTACGACAACTTTTCTCGTGCCTATGGTACGACAACTTTTCTCGTGCCTATGGTACAACAACTTTTCGCCGTGCCCCTGGTACACCGCTCAGTAGCACTTTGCCACACAAACTCTCCTCGTACCTATGGTACGACAACTTTTCTCGTGCCTATGGTACAACAACTTTCCTCCGTGCCCCTGGTACGACAGCTTTTCTCGTGCCTATGGTACAACAACTTTTCTCGTGCCTATGGTACAACAACTTTTCGCCGTGCCCCTGGTACACCGCTCAGTAGCACTTTGCCACACACACACTCCTCGTACCTATGGTACGACAACTTTTCTCGTGCCTATGGTACGACAACTTTTCTCGTGCCTATGGTACAACAACTTTTCGCCGTGCCCCTGGTACACCGCTCAGTAGCACTTTGCCACACAAACTCTCCTCGTGCCTATGGTACGACAACTTTTCTCGTGCCTATGGTACAACAACTTTCCTCCGTGCCCCTGGTACGACAGCTTTTCTCGTGCCTATGGTACAACAACTTTTCTCGTGCCTATGGTACAACAACTTTTCGCCGTGCCCCTGGTACACCGCTCAGTAGCACTTTGCCACACACACACTCCTCGTACCTATGGTACGACAACTTTTCTCGTGCCTATGGTACGACAACTTTTCTCGTGCCTATGGTACAACAACTTTTCGCCCTGCCCCTGGTACACCGCTCAGTAGCACTTTGCCACACAAACTCTCCTCGTGCCTATGGTACGACAACTTTTCTCGTGCCTATGGTACAACAACTTTCCTCCGTGCCCCTGGTATGACAGCTTTTCTCGTGCCTGTGGTACAACAACTTTTCTCGTGCCTATGGTACAACAACTTTTCGCCGTGCCCCTGGTACACCGCTCAGTAGCACTTTGCCACACACACACACCACTCGTGCCTATGGTACGACAACTTTTCTCGTGCCTATGGTACGACAACTTTTCTCGTGCCTATGGTACAACAACTTTCCTCCGTGCCCCTGGTATGACAGCTTTTCTCGTGCCTATGGTACAACAACTTTTCTCGTGCCTATGGTACAACAACTTTTCGCCGTGCCCCTGGTACACCGCTCAGTAGCACTTTGCCACACACGCACACTCCTCGTACCTATGGTACGACAACTTTTCTCGTGCCTATGGTACGACAACTTTTCTCGTGCCTATGGTACAACAACTTTTCGCCGTGCCCCTGGTACACCGCTCAGTAGCACTTTGCCACACAAACTCTCCTCGTGCCTATGGTACGACAACTTTTCTCGTGCCTATGGTACAACAACTTTCCTCCGTGCCCCTGGTATGACAGCTTTTCTCGTGCCTATGGTACAACAACTTTTCTCGTGCCTATGGTACAACAACTTTTCGCCCTGCCCCTGGTACACCGCTCAGTAGCACTTTGCCACACACACACACACCACTCGTGCCTATGGTACGACAACTTTTCTCGTGCCTATGGTACGACAACTTTTCTCGTGCCTATGGTACAACAACC
>NW_027490039.1:525000-527500 GCF_041146795.1 Maylandia zebra
CATTAGATCCGCCCCCCCACCGCAGTTACCCCGTACCACATATCTAGCACGGACCTTGACCTCCAGCAGGCCCCGGGGACCCACATTACCCCCCCCCCCCCTTCCCCCTGCAGTTACCCTGTACCACATGTCTAGCATGGACCTTGACTTCCAGCAGGCCCCGTGGACCCACATTACCCCCCCCTGCAGTTACCCTGTGCCACATATCTAGCATGGACCTGGACCTCCAGCAGGCCCTGGGGACCCACATACTCCCCTGCTCTACTCCCCCACTAGCTTTCCTTTCTTGCAGTTACGCTCCAGCGCATATCCAGCATGGACCTTGACCTCCAGCAGGCCCCGTGAACCCACATTACCCCCCCCCCTCCTGCAGTTAACCCTGTACCACATATCTAGCACGGACCTTGACCTCCAGCAGGCCCCGTGGACCCACATTACCCCCCCCTGCAGTTACCCTGTGCCACATATCTAGCATGGACCTGGACCTCCAGCAGGCCCTGGGGACCCACATACTCCCCTGCTCTACTCCCCCACTAGCTTTCCTTTCTTGCAGTTACGCTCCAGCGCATATCCAGCATGGACCTTGACCTCCAGCAGGCCCCGTGAACCCACATTACCCCCCCCCCTCCTGCAGTTAACCCTGTACCACATATCTAGCACGGACCTTGACCTCCAGCAGGCCCCGTGGACCCACATTACCCCCCCCCCCCCCCTGCAGTTACCCTGTGCCACATGTCTAGCATGGACCTTGACTTCCAGCAGGCCCCGGGGACCCACATTACCCCCCCCCCCCCCCCCCCCCCTCCTGCAGTTAACCCTGTACCACATATCTAGCACGGACCTTGACCTCCAGCAGGCCCCGTGGACCCACATTACCCCCCCCCCCCCTGCAGTTACCCTGTGCCACATGTCTAGCATGGACCTGGACCTCCAGCAGGCCCCGGGGACCCACACTTAAGCCCCCTCCCACTAACAAAGCAGAACACCACTGGCAAAATCCTCGTGCCCCTGGTACTCCAGAAAGCACATTGAAATGTGCCCCTGGTACACTGCGCAGAAGAACTGCCGCACACACACACACACGCACGCACGCACGCACGCACGCACGCACGCACGCACGCACTGCTTGTGCCTATGGTACGACAACTTTTCTCGTGCCTATGGTACGACAACTTTTCTCGTGCCTATGGTACAACAATTTTTCTCGTGCCTATGGTACAACAACTTTTTGCCGTGCCCCTGGTACACCGCTCACTAGCACTTTGCCACACAAACTCTCCTCGTGCCTATGGTACGACAACTTTTCTCGTGCCTATGGTACAACAACTTTCCTCCGTGCCCCTGGTACGACAGCTTTTCTCGTGCCTATGGTACAACAACTTTTCGCCGTGCCCCTGGTACACCGCTCAGTAGCACTTTGCCACACAAACTCTCCTCGTGCCTATGGTACGACAACTTTTCTCGTGCCTATGGTACAACAACTTTCCTCCGTGCCCCTGGTACGACAGCTTTTCTTGTGCCTATGGTACAACAACTTTTCTCGTGCCTATGGTACAACAACTTTTCGCCGTGCCCCTGGTACACCGCTCAGTAGCACTTTGCCACACACACACACTCTCCTCGTGCCTATGGTACGACAACTTTTCTCGTGCCTATGGTACAACAACTTTCCTCCGTGCCCCTGGTACGACAGCTTTTCTCGTGCCTATGGTACAACAACTTTTCTCGTGCCTATGGTACAACAACTTTTCGCCGTGCCCCTGGTACACCGCTCAGTAGCACTTTGCCGCACACGCACACTCCTCGTACCTATGGTACGACAACTTTTCTCGTGCCTATGGTACGACAACTTTTCTCGTGCCTATGGTACAACAACTTTTCGCCGTGCCCCTGGTACACCGCTCAGTAGCACTTTGCCACACAAACTCTCCTCGTGCCTATGGTACGACAACTTTTCTCGTGCCTATGGTACAACAACTTTCCTCCGTGCCCCTGGTATGACAGCTTTTCTCGTGCCTATGGTACAACAACTTTTCTCGTGCCTATGGTACAACAACTTTTCGCCCTGCCCCTGGTACACCGCTCAGTAGCACTTTGCCACACACACACACCACTCGTGCCTATGGTACGACAACTTTTCTCGTGCCTATGGTACGACAACTTTTCTCGTGCCTATGGTACAACAACCTTTCCCCGTGCCCCTGGGACACTGCGCAGAAAGTCTTTGCCACACACACACACCACTCGTGCCTATGGTACGACAAAAGGCCCCGGGGACCTACATCGCACCTTGCTCTTGCCTCCCTTACAGCTGAAAAAGGTCCATGCCTGTGCCCTGGCCCTGCTGAAATTCCCTCTCCATTTAGCCGAGGCAGTGAGTCGGCCTCCTGTCTCCCTTTACGGTCGAAAAAGATGTGCTCCTGGGCGCGCTGGCCCTGCTGCTACTCACATCGGGCATGGACCTGGACCTCCAGCAGGCCCCGGGGACCTACATCACACC
>NW_027490039.1:537500-540000 GCF_041146795.1 Maylandia zebra
CCTTCCCCCTGCAGTTACCCTGTACCACATGTCTAGCATGGACCTTGACTTCCAGCAGGCCCCGTGGACCCACATTACCCCCCCCTGCAGTTACCCTGTGCCACATATCTAGCATGGACCTGGACCTCCAGCAGGCCCTGGGGACCCACATACTCCCCTGCTCTACTCCCCCACTAGCTTTCCTTTCTTGCAGTTACGCTCCAGCGCATATCCAGCATGGACCTTGACCTCCAGCAGGCCCCGTGAACCCACATTACCCCCCCCCCTCCTGCAGTTAACCCTGTACCACATATCTAGCACGGACCTTGACCTCCAGCAGGCCCCGTGGACCCACATTACCCCCCCCCCCCCCCCCTGCAGTTACCCTGTGCCACATGTCTAGCATGGACCTTGACTTCCAGCAGGCCCCGGGGACCCACATTACCCCCCCCCCCCCCCTCCTGCAGTTAACCCTGTACCACATATCTAGCACGGACCTTGACCTCCAGCAGGCCCCGTGGACCCACATTACCCCCCCCCCCTGCAGTTACCCTGTGCCACATGTCTAGCATGGACCTGGACCTCCAGCAGGCCC
Source organism: Maylandia zebra (assembly GCF_041146795.1). Lineage (NCBI taxonomy): Eukaryota > Metazoa > Chordata > Actinopteri > Cichliformes > Cichlidae > Maylandia > Maylandia zebra. Next base: position 538,075 of record NW_027490039.1, read on the forward strand.
CGGGGACCCACACTTAAGCCCCCTCCCACTAACAAAGCAGAACACCACTGGCAAAATCCTCGTGCCCCTGGTACTCCAGAAAGCACATTGAAATGTGCCCCTGGTACACTGCGCAGAAGAACTGCCGCACACACACACACACACACGCACGCACGCACGCACGCACGCACGCACGCACGCACTGCTTGTGCCTATGGTACGACAACTTTTCTCGTGCCTATGGTACGACAATTTTTCTCGTGCCTATGGTACAACAACTTTTTGCCGTGCCCCTGGTACACCGCTCACTAGCACTTTGCCACACAAACTCTCCTCGTGCCTATGGTACGACAACTTTTCTCGTGCCTATGGTACAACAACTTTCCTCCGTGCCCCTGGTACGACAGCTTTTCTCGTGCCTATGGTACAACAACTTTTCGCCGTGCCCCTGGTACACCGCTCAGTAGCACTTTGCCACACAAACTCTCCTCGTGCCTATGGTACGACAACTTTTCTCGTGCCTATGGTACAACAACTTTCCTCCGTGCCCCTGGTACGACAGCTTTTCTTGTGCCTATGGTACAACAACTTTTCTCGTGCCTATGGTACAACAACTTTTCGCCGTGCCCCTGGTACACCGCTCAGTAGCACTTTGCCACACACACACTCTCCTCGTGCCTATGGTACGACAACTTTTCTCGTGCCTATGGTACAACAACTTTCCTCCGTGCCCCTGGTACGACAGCTTTTCTTGTGCCTATGGTACAACAACTTTTCTCGTGCCTATGGTACAACAACTTTTCGCCGTGCCCCTGGTACACCGCTCAGTAGCACTTTGCCACACACACACTCTCCTCGTGCCTATGGTACGACAACTTTTCTCGTGCCTATGGTACAACAACTTTCCTCCGTGCCCCTGGTACGACAGCTTTTCTCGTGCCTATGGTACAACAACTTTTCTCGTGCCTATGGTACAACAACTTTTCGCCGTGCCCCTGGTACACCGCTCAGTAGCACTTTGCCGCACACGCACACTCCTCGTACCTATGGTACGACAACTTTTCTCGTGCCTATGGTACGACAACTTTTCTCGTGCCTATGGTACAACAACTTTTCGCCGTGCCCCTGGTACACCGCTCAGTAGCACTTTGCCACACAAACTCTCCTCGTGCCTATGGTACGACAACTTTTCTCGTGCCTATGGTACAACAACTTTCCTCCGTGCCCCTGGTATGACAGCTTTTCTCGTGCCTATGGTACAACAACTTTTCTCGTGCCTATGGTACAACAACTTTTCGCCCTGCCCCTGGTACACCGCTCAGTAGCACTTTGCCACACACACACACACCACTCGTGCCTATGGTACGACAACTTTTCTCGTGCCTATGGTACGACAACTTTTCTCGTGCCTATGGTACAACAACCTTTCCCCGTGCCCCTGGGACACTGCGCAGAAAGTCTTTGCCACACACACACACCACTCGTGCCTATGGTACGACAAAAGGCCCCGGGGACCTACATCGCACCTTGCTCTTGCCTCCCTTACAGCTGAAAAAGGTCCATGCCTGTGCCCTGGCCCTGCTGAAATTCCCTCTCCATTTAGCCGAGGCAGTGAGTCGGCCTCCTGTCTCCCTTTACGGTCGAAAAAGATGTGCTCCTGGGCGCGCTGGCCCTGCTGCTACTCACATCGGGCATGGACCTGGACCTCCAGCAGGCCCCGGGGACCTACATCACACCTTGCTCTTGCCTCCCTTACAGCTGAAAAAGGTCCATGCCTGTGCCCTGGCCCTGCTGAAATTCCCTCTCCATTTAGCCGAGGCAGAGAGTCGGCCTCCTCTCTCCTTTACGGTCGAAAAAGATGTGCTCCTGGGCGCGCTGGCCCTGCTGCTACTCACATCGGGCATGGACCTGGACCTCCAGCAGGCCCCGGGGACCTACATCGCACAT
>NW_027490039.1:550000-552500 GCF_041146795.1 Maylandia zebra
ATTTGGCCGAGGCAGAGAGTCGGCCTCCTCTCTCCCTTACGGTCGAAAAAGATGTGCTGCTGTCGAACTGGCCATTACATCCTCACCTGATCTAGTCCCCCATTAGATCCGCCCCCCCACCGCAGTTACCCCGTACCACATATCTAGCACGGACCTTGACCTCCAGCAGGCCCCGGGGACCCACATTACCCCCCCCCCCCCCCCCCCCCCCTTCCCCCTGCAGTTACCCTGTACCACATGTCTAGCATGGACCTTGACTTCCAGCAGGCCCCGTGGACCCACATTACCCCCCCCTGCAGTTACCCTGTGCCACATATCTAGCATGGACCTGGACCTCCAGCAGGCCCTGGGGACCCACATACTCCCCTGCTCTACTCCCCCACTAGCTTTCCTTTCTTGCAGTTACGCTCCAGCGCATATCCAGCATGGACCTTGACCTCCAGCAGGCCCCGTGAACCCACATTACCCCCCCCCCTCCTGCAGTTAACCCTGTACCACATATCTAGCACGGACCTTGACCTCCAGCAGGCCCCGTGGACCCACATTACCCCCCCCCCCCCCCCCTGCAGTTACCCTGTGCCACATGTCTAGCATGGACCTTGACTTCCAGCAGGCCCCGGGGACCCACATTACCCCCCCCCCCCCCCTCCTGCAGTTAACCCTGTACCACATATCTAGCACGGACCTTGACCTCCAGCAGGCCCCGTGGACCCACATTACCCCCCCCCCCTGCAGTTACCCTGTGCCACATGTCTAGCATGGACCTGGACCTCCAGCAGGCCCCGGGGACCCACACTTAAGCCCCCTCCCACTAACAAAGCAGAACACCACTGGCAAAATCCTCGTGCCCCTGGTACTCCAGAAAGCACATTGAAATGTGCCCCTGGTACACTGCGCAGAAGAACTGCCGCACACACACACACACACACGCACGCACGCACGCACGCACGCACGCACGCACGCACTGCTTGTGCCTATGGTACGACAACTTTTCTCGTGCCTATGGTACGACAATTTTTCTCGTGCCTATGGTACAACAACTTTTTGCCGTGCCCCTGGTACACCGCTCACTAGCACTTTGCCACACAAACTCTCCTCGTGCCTATGGTACGACAACTTTTCTCGTGCCTATGGTACAACAACTTTCCTCCGTGCCCCTGGTACGACAGCTTTTCTCGTGCCTATGGTACAACAACTTTTCGCCGTGCCCCTGGTACACCGCTCAGTAGCACTTTGCCACACAAACTCTCCTCGTGCCTATGGTACGACAACTTTTCTCGTGCCTATGGTACAACAACTTTCCTCCGTGCCCCTGGTACGACAGCTTTTCTTGTGCCTATGGTACAACAACTTTTCTCGTGCCTATGGTACAACAACTTTTCGCCGTGCCCCTGGTACACCGCTCAGTAGCACTTTGCCACACACACACTCTCCTCGTGCCTATGGTACGACAACTTTTCTCGTGCCTATGGTACAACAACTTTCCTCCGTGCCCCTGGTACGACAGCTTTTCTTGTGCCTATGGTACAACAACTTTTCTCGTGCCTATGGTACAACAACTTTTCGCCGTGCCCCTGGTACACCGCTCAGTAGCACTTTGCCACACACACACTCTCCTCGTGCCTATGGTACGACAACTTTTCTCGTGCCTATGGTACAACAACTTTCCTCCGTGCCCCTGGTACGACAGCTTTTCTCGTGCCTATGGTACAACAACTTTTCTCGTGCCTATGGTACAACAACTTTTCGCCGTGCCCCTGGTACACCGCTCAGTAGCACTTTGCCGCACACGCACACTCCTCGTACCTATGGTACGACAACTTTTCTCGTGCCTATGGTACGACAACTTTTCTCGTGCCTATGGTACAACAACTTTTCGCCGTGCCCCTGGTACACCGCTCAGTAGCACTTTGCCACACAAACTCTCCTCGTGCCTATGGTACGACAACTTTTCTCGTGCCTATGGTACAACAACTTTCCTCCGTGCCCCTGGTATGACAGCTTTTCTCGTGCCTATGGTACAACAACTTTTCTCGTGCCTATGGTACAACAACTTTTCGCCCTGCCCCTGGTACACCGCTCAGTAGCACTTTGCCACACACACACACACCACTCGTGCCTATGGTACGACAACTTTTCTCGTGCCTATGGTACGACAACTTTTCTCGTGCCTATGGTACAACAACCTTTCCCCGTGCCCCTGGGACACTGCGCAGAAAGTCTTTGCCACACACACACACCACTCGTGCCTATGGTACGACAAAAGGCCCCGGGGACCTACATCGCACCTTGCTCTTGCCTCCCTTACAGCTGAAAAAGGTCCATGCCTGTGCCCTGGCCCTGCTGAAATTCCCTCTCCATTTAGCCGAGGCAGTGAGTCGGCCTCCTGTCTCCCTTTACGGTCGAAAAAGATGTGCTCCTGGGCGCGCTGGCCCTGCTGCTACTCACATCGGGCATGGACCTGGACCTCCAGCAGGCCCCGGGGACCTACATCACACCT
>NW_027490039.1:562500-566819 GCF_041146795.1 Maylandia zebra
CCTTCCCCCTGCAGTTACCCTGTACCACATGTCTAGCATGGACCTTGACTTCCAGCAGGCCCCCGTGGACCCACATTACCCCCCCCTGCAGTTACCCTGTGCCACATATCTAGCATGGACCTGGACCTCCAGCAGGCCCTGGGGACCCACATACTCCCCTGCTCTACTCCCCCACTAGCTTTCCTTTCTTGCAGTTACGCTCCAGCGCATATCCAGCATGGACCTTGACCTCCAGCAGGCCCCGTGAACCCACATTACCCCCCCCCCTCCTGCAGTTAACCCTGTACCACATATCTAGCACGGACCTTGACCTCCAGCAGGCCCCGTGGACCCACATTACCCCCCCCCCCCCCCCCTGCAGTTACCCTGTGCCACATGTCTAGCATGGACCTTGACTTCCAGCAGGCCCCGGGGACCCACATTACCCCCCCCCCCCCCCCTCCTGCAGTTAACCCTGTACCACATATCTAGCACGGACCTTGACCTCCAGCAGGCCCCGTGGACCCACATTACCCCCCCCCCCTGCAGTTACCCTGTGCCACATGTCTAGCATGGACCTGGACCTCCAGCAGGCCCCGGGGACCCACACTTAAGCCCCCTCCCACTAACAAAGCAGAACACCACTGGCAAAATCCTCGTGCCCCTGGTACTCCAGAAAGCACATTGAAATGTGCCCCTGGTACACTGCGCAGAAGAACTGCCGCACACACACACACACACACGCACGCACGCACGCACGCACGCACGCACGCACGCACTGCTTGTGCCTATGGTACGACAACTTTTCTCGTGCCTATGGTACGACAATTTTTCTCGTGCCTATGGTACAACAACTTTTTGCCGTGCCCCTGGTACACCGCTCACTAGCACTTTGCCACACAAACTCTCCTCGTGCCTATGGTACGACAACTTTTCTCGTGCCTATGGTACAACAACTTTCCTCCGTGCCCCTGGTACGACAGCTTTTCTCGTGCCTATGGTACAACAACTTTTCGCCGTGCCCCTGGTACACCGCTCAGTAGCACTTTGCCACACAAACTCTCCTCGTGCCTATGGTACGACAACTTTTCTCGTGCCTATGGTACAACAACTTTCCTCCGTGCCCCTGGTACGACAGCTTTTCTTGTGCCTATGGTACAACAACTTTTCTCGTGCCTATGGTACAACAACTTTTCGCCGTGCCCCTGGTACACCGCTCAGTAGCACTTTGCCACACACACACTCTCCTCGTGCCTATGGTACGACAACTTTTCTCGTGCCTATGGTACAACAACTTTCCTCCGTGCCCCTGGTACGACAGCTTTTCTTGTGCCTATGGTACAACAACTTTTCTCGTGCCTATGGTACAACAACTTTTCGCCGTGCCCCTGGTACACCGCTCAGTAGCACTTTGCCACACACACACTCTCCTCGTGCCTATGGTACGACAACTTTTCTCGTGCCTATGGTACAACAACTTTCCTCCGTGCCCCTGGTACGACAGCTTTTCTCGTGCCTATGGTACAACAACTTTTCTCGTGCCTATGGTACAACAACTTTTCGCCGTGCCCCTGGTACACCGCTCAGTAGCACTTTGCCGCACACGCACACTCCTCGTACCTATGGTACGACAACTTTTCTCGTGCCTATGGTACGACAACTTTTCTCGTGCCTATGGTACAACAACTTTTCGCCGTGCCCCTGGTACACCGCTCAGTAGCACTTTGCCACACAAACTCTCCTCGTGCCTATGGTACGACAACTTTTCTCGTGCCTATGGTACAACAACTTTCCTCCGTGCCCCTGGTATGACAGCTTTTCTCGTGCCTATGGTACAACAACTTTTCTCGTGCCTATGGTACAACAACTTTTCGCCCTGCCCCTGGTACACCGCTCAGTAGCACTTTGCCACACACACACACACCACTCGTGCCTATGGTACGACAACTTTTCTCGTGCCTATGGTACGACAACTTTTCTCGTGCCTATGGTACAACAACCTTTCCCCGTGCCCCTGGGACACTGCGCAGAAAGTCTTTGCCACACACACACACCACTCGTGCCTATGGTACGACAAAAGGCCCCGGGGACCTACATCGCACCTTGCTCTTGCCTCCCTTACAGCTGAAAAAGGTCCATGCCTGTGCCCTGGCCCTGCTGAAATTCCCTCTCCATTTAGCCGAGGCAGTGAGTCGGCCTCCTGTCTCCCTTTACGGTCGAAAAAGATGTGCTCCTGGGCGCGCTGGCCCTGCTGCTACTCACATCGGGCATGGACCTGGACCTCCAGCAGGCCCCGGGGACCTACATCACACCTTGCTCTTGCCTCCCTTACAGCTGAAAAAGGTCCATGCTTGTGCCCTGGCCCTTCTGAAATTCCCTCTCCATTTAGCCGAGGCAGTGAGTCGGCCTCCTGTCTCCCTTTACGGTCGAAAAAGATGTGCTCCTGGGCGCGCTGGCCCTGCTGCTACTCACATCGGGCATGGACCTGGACCTCCAGCAGGCCCCGGGGACCTACATCACACCTTGCTCTTGCCTCCCTTACAGCTGAAAAAGGTCCATGCTTGTGCCCTGGCCCTTCTGAAATTCCCTCTCCATTTAGCCGAGGCAGAGAGTCGGCCTCCTGTCTCCCTTTACGGTCGAAAAAGATGTGCTCCTGGGCGCGCTGGCCCTGCTGCTACTCACATCGGGCATGGACCTGGACCTCCAGCAGGCCCCGGGGACCTACATCACACCTTGCTCTTGCCTCCCTTACAGCTGAAAAAGGTCCATGCTTGTGCCCTGGCCCTTCTGAAATTCCCTCTCCATTTAGCCGAGGCAGAGAGTCGGCCTCCTGTCTCCTTTACGGTCGAAAAAGATGTGCTCCTGGGCGCGCTGGCCCTGCTGCTACTCACATCGGGCATGGACCTGGACCTCCAGCAGGCCCCGGGGACCTACATCACACCTTGCTCTTGCCTCCCTTACAGCTGAAAAGGTCCATGCTTTTGCCCTGGCCCTTCTGAAATTCCCTCTCCATTTAGCCGAGGCAGTGAGTCGGCCTCCTGTCTCCTTCACGGTCGAAAAAGATGTGCTCCTGGGCGCGCTGGCCCTGCTGCTACTCACATCGGGCATGGACCTGGACCTCCAGCAGGCCCCGGGGACCAACATACTCCTCTGCTCTACTCCCCCACTAGCTTTCCTTCTCCCGCAGTTACCCTCCACCACAAATCCAGCATGGCCCTTGCCCTCCAGCAGGCCCCGAGGACCCACATACTCCTCCGCTCTAATCCCCCATGAGCTTTCCTTCTCCTGCAGTTACCCTCCACCGCATATCCAGCATGGCCCTTGACCTCCAGCATGCCCCGGGGACGCACATCCTCCCCTGCTCTAGTCCCCCACTAGCTTACCTTTCTTGTAGTTACGCTCCAGCGCATATCCAGCATGGACCTTGACCTCCAGCAGGCCCCGGGGACGCACATCCTCCCTTGCTCTAATCCCCCACTAGCTTTCCTTCTCCTGCAGTTACCCTCCACTGCATATCCAGCATGGACCTTGACCTCCAGCATGCCCCGTGGACCCACACTTAAGCCCCCTCCCACTGACAAAGCAAAACACCACTGGCAAAATCCTCGTGCCCCTGGTACTCCAGAATGTAAATTCAAACATGCCCCTGGTACACTGCGCAGAAACACTTTGCCACACACACGCACACACTGCTTGTGCCTATGGTACGACAACTTTTCTCCGTGCCCCTGGTACACTGCGCAGAAACACTTTGCCACACACACACTTCTCGTGCCTATGGTACGACAACTTTTCTCCGTGCCCCTGGTACACCGCTCAGAAACACTAAGCCACACACACACACACACACACACACTCCTCGTGCCTATGGTACGACACATTTTCTTCGTGCCCCTGGTACACCGCTCAGAAACACTTTGCCACACACACACTCCTCGTGCCTATGGTACGACAACTTTTCTCGTGCCTATGGTACGACGACTTTTCTCCGTGCCCCTGGTACACTGCGCAGAAAAACCTTGCCACACACAGACACACACACTGCTCGTGCCTATGGTACGACACATTTTCTTCGTGCCCCTGGTACACCGCTCAGAAACACTTTGCCACACACACACACACTCCTCGTGCCTATGGTAGGACAACTTTTCTCCGTGCCCCTGGTACACGGCCCACACTCGGCCACGCTTGCTTGTCCACACACTCCCCGCGCACTGCCCCTGGTACTCCAGCAGAGTAGACGCCCGCGGCCCGAGATGCAGCGGGCGCGAGTTGTGGCTGTGGCGGGCCCACGTGCCGATGGTACTCCACGCCAGAGCGGGGAGAGATGGAGCGGCTGG
>NW_027490040.1:0-22277 GCF_041146795.1 Maylandia zebra
GGCGCTCTAAGGGGCGCTGACTGTAGGCTAATCTTTGCTTGTAAAGCTGGTCATTAATGTTTACAGGCAGTTCTAAATATAGCCCAAGAGGGGTACAGATGAAAAACCCACCACCCAAAATAATAAGTGACCATTTAGATTTTGATGATCAGAATCAGATGAATGAAAGACTTTATACGGGTAATTGATAGTGTGAGGATGATTTACAAACATCGGCACAGACGCATTAATGTTGCGTTACCTCTTTTAAGAACTGCTCAAACTGTGCATCCAGCTCTTCTTTGGTTAGTCTGCGAGACATAATCACGCTCACCTCATCCACCAGCAGGAAACTAGGAAAGAACAACACACAATAAAACATTTTTATGAACATTATGAGAAGCATCACCCTCACCTACTTAATGCTCAGTTACAAAGAGTCCATATGCCATTCACAGAATGCTATTTCTGTTTTGTTGCATCATTCAAATGAATGAGAATAGTGTATGAAATATGTGAGATAACTAGGGTTTTGGCCCGGGAAGGGCTTGAAACAATTCACCCTATGAATCATCCAAACACTAATGTTCTCATGTCCTTTCAAGATTTCAGGTTTTCATTTAACAGGAGCAGAAAGCCTGTTCAGAAGCACATCAGTGTAATTCACTGCAGGTCTGTTCACAACTACTAACGTGCACAAACCACACGCAAGGCTGAGTGGACGTATGGATGTCACATGTTTTCATCACATTTGAAAAACACAGAACAGTTGTAACCGAACTGCCTGACCACAGCCAACTGTTCAAGGAGAATGCACTGCCCACAAGAACCCACAAACCACTTAAGCATATTCCTTTTAAAAATGTGTTCACAGGAGTCAAAACCATCCAAAGTCAGCGTCCTACGTCAACAAAATAAACTTTCCTATCCATCCAAATAAACTTCAAAGCACCTGTCAACCCATAGTAAGCACTTTGTGAAAGGCAATATCATTTCTGCTGGCTCATCTTGCTTTGACACTGTTTCACTGTATGAAATATCAAGATTGGAAGAATGCAGTGAAATGAAACATCGTTCAGTTGGTTGTATAAATTCTAAGTCGTTTCTTATAGAGACAACATTTATTTCTAAACGGTTTTAAACCAGAATTTTCAGACAAAATAGCATTTCTGTTACTATTTAGGGTGATTTTTTCTTCTTTGAAAAGTTACTGCGTTGCCTATAGTGGAGACTGATAAGGAATACACCAACTAGAAAATATGACACACTGTACTGTTGGTATATTACGTGCAGAAAACAGATTAGAAAACATAATGTTCTGTCCAAACACCCCAAACTACCATTACTTTAATGAGTGAAACACTGTGGTGTGTTTTGCATCACATTTGAGAGAAACCGAGTCCCCACTTTGACTGTGAATGGATCTTTACTAGGTCCTCAAAAACACTTAATGATGACAAAGCAAAGTCTTCAACCATAGATGGAGTTTGCTCAGTTGTCATGGAGATATCTCTTACGGCCATTTCACACCTGAATTATCGCCATGGCAACTGAGCAAACCATGCTGCTAATGAAGACTGAACTGAGTAGTTTCTTGAGTTATGATTACCTTATTAAATAAAACAGATTTTTCATATTAACTTTGACAACATTTTCGATGTGAGGCTCAAAATGATCCAAATATAAAGTGAAAAGACTCACTCGCCTAGCAGGTCAATCTTTTCTTCACTGTAACACGAGTATAACGTCAAACCATCATTACGCTTATTAACAACACAAATAGTCAAATATTTGCGGCTTTCACACTTATTTGACTTGGCTCTGATTCATATTGTTTAATTACTACATATGTGTTTTGTCAGGTTTCATTAGGTATGTGTGTTTGTGAAGGGGTTTTTCTGTAAAGCAAATTTACCTGTGGGTATAAATAAAGTAATCTTAACCTGGGTTTCTACGAGCACCATCAAGTGTTTTTCGACAACAGATTCTAAAATACTCTCACGCATCTTCGAATCTGTAATTCTCATTCAACTTAATTATACCTAATAATGTCTACTTTTGTTAGTGTTTTGTAAAGAATCGTTTCAGCAAATGAGTTTAATACTTCACTCTTATTGCCTGTTCTTATTGTCCTTATCTAAACGTTATGCTGCTTTGTTGTTTATTAGTTGCCCCTTGGGGATAAATAAATTCTGATTCTGATACTTTGTGACTGGTTTTTATTTTGAAAATGAACTAACTTACTTCCGGTACTTTCGGGCGCCTTAAAGCCAACTGCAGCCGCAGTTTATCTTGTAACGCTAGCTGGCTAAAGAGAAGAGCTATTCCCCTACTGCATCTGCTGCATCTTGAGTAGCTTAGCTGTGTCGCTCCTGTATCAGCACAACTCACATAACACAATGGACTTACTCAGCTGAACACTTGTTGAAACGTCTCCTCTGTTTGTTGTCTTAAATTGCCTGACGCAACCCGATTGGCTGACCCGATGCGTCACAGACCAACGACTACAGAAATAAATTCACGACCTTTCAAAAACTGAAAGCAAAGCGTCTCTATCGCCCCCTGGTGTCGGGCGGCAGGGTGGCTGTTAAACAGCCATTAGTAGTAACTCTCGTCTGGCTGATTTATTCTATTAGTTTTATTTTGATTAATAACCTGATTCTATAAGATGAGGCATTTGATTGGCAGCTGCTGTCACAGAGAAACATGCTTATGTCTGTTTGGAAAGCTTGCTGAAAGTCAGTCAGTGTGTCATTGTTTTACTAATACTTTTTTCACTAAGATGAGTCCATTTTCACATTTTGTATCTTAATTTCTTTGTGATGACTTAAGAGATGATGAATCCATTATCAATTTGCAAGTTCTAAATACATTTTACTGACCACTATATGATTACTGTGATATTTGTGTTATACAAATGTTACACTAACAAAAAACATTTGACAGTCAACACAAACAGTTATTATCTTCAGACTTTTTTCATATGTATTTACTAACATTTCCTGTAGTTAGAACTTGAGATCAAACCTCACCGTGCAGCTTTTTCTATCTTAATGGAAGTATGGTTTCAAGTTCAGGAGAAGTTTTTAACTGCAGTCTCAGTGGGCCAAAACTAGTGTCTCTGGATCCATATAATCTCTCTTTACAACTGCCTCACCGGCTCTGTTCCACACAACCTTGCACACACTCCCCCAGCTGTGTGACAGGGATACTAGCTGGAACAAGAACGCATACATGGTGCTCCATTTTGCTGACCATCATTCCAGTTTATCTGACAGACATTACCCATAATTTTGTGCACAGTAAGCACAATACACTCATACCATATAGCTTAGCTTGTAAAGTAACAGAGGAAGCATTAAATGAGTGTGCTTTCCTCCTGCCTGGGTGTTTGGTACGCAGGGGCCACTACTGAAAACAGGAAGCCTGTGCAGACGGTAATCAACACAATGCAAAAAATCACTGGCTGCCCTCTGCCTCACCTGGAGGCCATTGCCAGATCCTCCAGCCTCAGTAAAACCAGGGTAACCCCTTGCACCCCGTAACCCTTTTCTCACATACGAACTCTATACACAGACCTTTTGCACTGCTTCCAAGCACTTTACTCTCCATTGTGTGCCTTTCTCTTGTTTTGTATATATTCCTCTTGACTGTATATATATCAGTTCATTTGCTATTTATTCCTGATGTCTTTACTATTTATATTTTTTTAATCCTCCACAGTTGGCATGGAGCACCCATGATTTTGTTGTACATGTGCAATGACAATAAAGGGCTATTCTATTATATTCTACTGCATTTGAGTTTCATAAAGTTATTTATCCAGAACTACTCCTGGAAATAGTTGTGTTTTACACCACATCACTAGACATCCTTAAGGCTTTTTGAGAGAGGATTTCTTAAGAAAAATATCACCTGCTACCAGAACAACTCACTGATAGTTGTCAAGAGTTAAGTTCAGGAAAGATATTCACAGATACAACAAAACAGATAAAGTGTTTAACACACAACTTACAAACAAATGCTTCAAATAGGGTTGTAGCAATAGGTATATACAGGCGGAGATAATATGAAATGAAAATTAAACCTGAACCATTGTAATATAATGGTTGTAATATAGCAGGCAGCACGGTGGCACGGTGGTTAGCACTGTTGCCGCACAGCAAGAAGGTCCTGAGTTCAATTCCACCATCAGGCTGGGGTCTTTCTGTGTGGAGTTTGCATGTTCTCCCCGTGTTTGCGTGGGTTCCCTCCGGGTACTCCGGCTTCCTCCCACCGTCCAAAGACATGCAGCTTGTGGGGATAGGTTAATTGGATAATCCAAATTGTCACTAGGGGTGAATGTGAGAGTGCGAATGGTTGTCTGTCTCTGTGTGTTGGCCCTGCGACAGACTGGCGACCTGTCCAGGGTGTACCCTGCCTCTCGCCCTATGACAGCTGGGATAGGCTCCAGTGCCCCCCGCGACCCTGAAAAGGAGAAGCGGAAACGAATGGATGGATGGATTGTAATATATGAGAATAATGAGAGTATTATTACCATTTCTGCTGCAGCAGATGGTGGAGGTGGAGAGCTGATGAGCATCTGCAAAATGATGCATTGTTCCGCCTGCCATCTCCGTCTGAGAGAGCACAAGCTATGCCCCATTAGCTCTGAATACACTGGCAGGGAAAAAGAGGGAGAGATTCGCTGAAAAAAGGTACAAAAATAATATAGAAGGAAGAGTTAACACTAGCTGCTTATGCTAAAAATGCTTTCATGCATGTGTACTGCTAAAATGATGCGTTAAGTTCAAAACAACTAACTAGTTCTGGTTCTCTCCGCATTGTTTGGTCGTGGAATGTCAGGGCTTAGAGACGGTGCCATCTCACGCTCCTGCGCTGTCCTCTTGTGAGATCGGTGAGCAAACTATTTTACCTGTTCATTGTTTATTTGCACTTATTATGAGTTCACTGTGAGTAAAATGTTTGTAGTGTTTACTGGAGAAATAGGTTACAATGTTTTGTGGAAATCTTTATTTGCTGAACAAAACTTGAGGCGATGCCCTACAGTTGTGTTTTCTTCAAAATGTGATTGAAATTGTAAATATTTTAACTACTGAAAAGACTAAAGAAGCCCTTGAAACCAATGCAACGATTATTACATATTTCACAGTTTTATTTTCAATTGTAAACATGGTTAATGTTACAAACAGTACTTTTATGTGCTAACAGTTTGTGAAGTGTGATAATTTGGAAACTCAGTGTTTCCTATGACACTGTTGTTGACAGGTCAGGGTTTCTTTTCGATGCATTAGAATGGATCTGATATTGATGGCGAGCCAATCCCACCGACAGACCAGTTGATTTTGTTCCTGTGCTGCACGGCACACACACACACACACACACACACACACACACACACACACACACACATACACACACACACACACATACACACACACACACACACACACACACACACACACACCACACACACACACACACACACACACACACACACACACACACACATTCCCCTGGACCTTTGGACATTTTACTTTGAGGAGTTTTACAGACATCTCCACACACAGGAAGTGGATTTGGTGTGGGCAAGTTGGACCTGTTCCTCCAAATTAAGGTTTTGTTGCAACTAGCTAACAAGGTCTATGCAATGTCAAATGAATGTTGCCATTTGGACTTTTGTCTTTGAAATTGTGGTTTATTTTGAACTGGAAACCTCAATTGTACATTTAGAAGGGTGTACCCAGGGGGTTTCCGGTACGTGTAAGGTGAGAGCTCCCAGACTCACTAACCAAAAATCCCCAAATTTACTCGAATTATTACTCTGACAGCATTTTACACTAATGGAGGGGAAAACTGGTCGTAAACAGAGAGGCAAGACACAGATGATGACAGCGACGAGGGTATGGATGGCCTGCAAGCTAGCATCTGTGCTATCCACGAAGAGCTAAAAGCTACCAGGTTGGACATGAAAACAGACCTGAAAAATTTCAAAGATGCCTTCTCCACGGAACTTACGTGTTTTAGAAAAGATATTGATAACATATTAAACGAAATTGTCAGAGACATAAAGGACACAATAAGTAGAGTGGATGGGGCAGAAGGGAGGGTGGCGGAGGTGGAGGAGTGGGCTACCGTAGCTAACGAGGTTCTGCTTCAAGCTATTCAAGCACAAGAAAATATACAAGCTAAACTGACAGACCTGGAAGCCCGATCACGAAGAAACAACATTTGTGTTTATGGAATCCCAGAACACACGGAAGGGAACAACCTACGGGAGTTCTTGGAAACATTTATTAAATCGGAGTTGTCCCTAAGTGATACTGAGCTGGGAATGCAAAGATGTCATAGAGCTCTCAGCCCGAAGCCACCGCCGAATGCCAGCCCCCAGTCAATAGTGATTTACTTTCTGAAGTACAGAATTAAAGAACTGGTGCTCTGCTCTGCTTGGAAAAAGAAAGGTCTTTCTGAACGGAGTGAGAATCTACTTTGACCAGGACTATCCCACTGAAATTCAACAGAAAAGAAAGGCTTACGCCCCCATCAGAAAAGGAAGGTTCTGAGCTCCGCGGGAGAACAGGCCCAATCCATGGATGCAACACAGGAAAAGCTGAAGCACCTTTCCTGGAAGACAGCAGAGACAGCGGGATGCCGGAACCGTGATGAACATCAAGAGAGAGCGAAGATGATGTTCTAGGCATTTCGACATGAACCAAGGGACACAGTTTGATCATGTTCTAAGCTGAATAGTTGAGAAATTCAGTTTCTCTACCGATTTGACTTTTCCTGGGTAAGGATTGACATTTCAGCCTTACACTGTACACAATACAATTTAGTGTAAACGTTTAGGTTTCATTTTACACCTAAATATATACTGAAAGTTAAATGTCTGCCTTAGAGTACTTAGAGATTAAAACACTGTTTGATTGTTTGATTACTTCTTACTTTGTGGTATTTTGTTTATGCATAACCTCAGGAGACGTCACTTTACACAGGAGAGGCCGCTTGTGAAACGACAGCTTTCCTCTCCAAAGGGTTTTTGGGGAATTCTGTTTTTTAGTCGAAACCACAGTTCTCTCATTTGTTCTGTTTTAGTTAAAGTTCAAGTTTCAAATTTTGAAATCAAATTTATGTTGTGTGTGGGTGTTTCTTGTTTATTTATTGTTGTTTATTTGTTTTGTTTTTTGTTTTGTTTTATCACCCAGGTCTTACAAGGTAAATGCTCTGACTTATACAAGACATGTCATTTTAAGAGTACAGTTTAGTAACACTTAATGTTAATAGGGTTAGGGTTAAAAGAGGTAAGCTCTTTGCTTATAGAACAGTTACAAAAATTAAAAATCCACTAAGACCTATTCCCACAAACCCGAAGATATAGAAGAATGTTTTGCATCACATTACAAAGAGCTTTACACTCAACCCCAAATAATGGATTCATCACTAGTGAAAGGATTTCTGGAATCTCTAGATTTGCCTTCCATAGGAGAAGAACAAAACAAAATACTAACGCAAGAGGTTACTAACGCAGATCTTGATAAAGCTATATCTAGGCTGAAGACAAAGTGCCAGGAGCAGATGGATTCCCTGCAGAATGGTTTAAGCGGTATAGGGACCTTTTGTCACCAGTGCTGTTAAAATGTTTTAATTATATCTTGAAGGGAGGAGAGACTCCAGTATCCTGTAAACAAGCTATCCTATCTGTGATTCCAAAGGAGGGAAAGGACAGATCAGAGTGCACCTCATATAGACCTATCTCAGTCTTAAATATAGATTACAGAATATTTACTTCAATCATTGCAAGAAGACGGAAAAATATTAGTCCCGACTTGATCGACCACGACCAAACGGGTTTCATAAAATATAGACAAACACAGGACAAGAAGAGCATTATACCTAATAAATATTAGTCAAAATCAATTTATATCAGTTGCTTTGAGTTTGGATGCAGAGAAAACCTTTGATGTGGTGCAATGGGAATTTCTTTATCTAAAACAGTTTGGCTTCAAAGAGCAGATCATAGGCTGTTTGAAATCGCTATACAGTTGTCCAACTGCGCGGATTAAAATGAATGGAAATCTGTCCAGGACTATTATACTGGAGAGAGGATGTCGTCAGGGGTGCCCCCTAAGCCCTACCTTGTTAGCATTTTTTATAGAGCCCCTGGCTCAATGTATTAGAGAAGACCAGAAAATCGAGGGCATTCAAGTTAAAGGAGCGGAGTATAAAATATGCTTATACGCAGATGACATACTTTTGACCTTGTCAAATCCGGACTCTAGTCTTCCCAAACTGATGATGCGCCTTGAACCGTTTAGCCAATTCTTGGGTTACAAATTAAATATACACAAAAACCAAACTCTAACTTACAACTATGTACCAAAAGAAAACATACGTAAAATGTATGATTTCAAATGGAATACTAACAAACTGACATATCTTGGAGTCATTATACCAAAGGATTTGACAGAAATTTATAACTTAAATTATAATGCCATCACACAAAATATAAAAGTGGACGCTTTACACATCCACACACTGGTGATGGCAGCTACATTGTAGCCACAGCCACCCTGGGGCGCACTGACAGAGGTGAGGCTGCCGGACACTGGCGCCACCGGGCCCTCTGACCACCACCAGTAGGCAACGGGTGAAGTGTCTCGCCCAAGGGCACAACGACTGAGACTTCCCAAGCCGGGGCTCGAACCGGCAACCTTCCAATTACAAGGCAAACTGCCAACTCTTGAGCCACGATCGCTAGATATAAAAGATAGCCTGTTTGGAGTAAGTGTATTTGGAGCGGATAGTGGAACGCTTCGTTCCTCAGTGGATTCATGTTTTAGTCCTGGACACTGATGCTTGTTTGTTTGAAAGGACACAGATGGCACTTTTGTTCCTTCTTTCCTTACTTTTTGTGACTTTGATGCTTCATCTGCTGCTCTTCACTCTGTTAGTTTGGACTGATTTCACTCACATTCACTTTTTTACTTTGTTTTCAAAGAACTGTTGAGATTTTTGAGTATGAAGAAGCTTCCAGGCAGAAAGCAGAACAAAGAGCTGAACATCAAGAAGAAACAAGAACAAGATGGCAGTTTTAATGGCCGAGCAGGGAAGGGAAAACAGATGAGGGCACTGTGGGAGTAACTCAAAGCAGGAGGAGAGTGTGAGGACACCTACTGGCTGGATGTGGAGTGACAGCAGATGGATTGAAGAAGTGAAAACAACAGAGGGATGAGACAGGAACATAGACTGGGGGCACTTGAATTGAATTGAATTGAATTGAATTCTCGACATTCAACTGACCCACAACAGACTCCTTGTGGCTCTGAAAGCAGCCTCTAGCTAAAGAAGCATTAGGAGGTCATTTGCATTATCTCTGCTATGGTTCCTTTTTCACACCAACATTTATCATCTGATTTCCTCTATTTAAAATCAGTTGGAAGCTTCCTTTTAAAGAGCTGCTCTCACATAACTGATTACATACACATTCTGCTGGCTTCTGAACCCGAAACATGTGAAGTAGCACATCATGGTTCTATCTTCCTGTGTTGTTAAACGTGGAGCTATTAATGATTGGTTGACGCATGTTAGTCTGCTGAAAGATGTGATTGTTGCATGCATGAATCAACTAAAGTGGAAACATATCAGGTCATCAGACCTGTGGTAAAAAGACTATTTCTTCTGTTTTGTTATTCCTTCTCTCTGAAGCAACTTTCAGCACAAACTGTGGTCCAGCAGTAGGTGGAAGTGTCACATGAACAATAACCACAGTGGAGCAGACCAGTTCAAACTGGTACGTCACTCAGGTTTCACCAGCAGTCACTTTGGTCAGCAATGCTCAGACAACATAATGCACAAACACTCACAAAGAGGCTAACATGCATGGGACTGTCATTGGTAGGTTTCCTCAGGGTAAAATTCGACTTCTGTAGTTCACAAATCCTTCTTATAAAGATTTGAAATAATTAACATTAATACTGATGTCAGAACAACTACAGGCTTTTGTTTGTTGTCACTGGTAGATTCTTTTTAATACAGATAATTCTGAAGCGTTTTTCCTGAGATGTTGTTAATAACTAATAATGGATCACATATCAGCAGCACGGTGGCACGGTGGTTAGCACTGTTGCCGCACAGCAAGAAGGTCCTGAGTTCAATTCCAACATCAGGCCGGGGTCTTTCTGTGTGGAGTTTGCATGTTCTCCCCGTGTTTGCGTGGGTTCCCTCCGGGTACTCGGGCTTCCTCCCACCGTCCAAAGACATGCAGCTTGTGGGGATAGGTTAATTGATTAATCCAAATTGCCACTAGGTGTGAATGTGAGTGTGAATGGTTGTCTGTCCCTGTGTGTTGGCTCTGCGACAGACTGGCGACCTGTCCAGGGTGTACCCCGCCTCTCGACCTATGACAGATAGGCTCCAGCGCCCCCTGCGACCCTGAAAAGGAGAAGCGAATGGATCATGGATCAGTTATTAAGCATTGTTAATATTTAAACAGGTCAATGAGAGAAACATTTGTGCTGTAAACATCTTTTTTTAATCTTTTTTTTCTATTTTAACATTTTAGCTTGAGTATGAGATTTGTTTTTGATTGATTTTTGAGAAGGTTGAGAAATTTATGACACACTATATTACAGGAAGTATTTGATTGTCTGCCTTTACATACATATGAACTTGACTGACATCCTATTCTTAATCCAAAGGATTAAAATTGATGTCTTCCCACTGTTGCAGCTGTAACAGCTTAAACTCTTCTAGAAATGACTTCCACAAGATTTAGGAGTGTTTATGGGAATTTTATTTGAACACACTTCCAGACGCAATTGTGAGGTCAGACACTGACATCGGATGAGGAGGCCTGGCTCACATTATTCACTCCAATTTATCATAAAGGTGTTCTTCCAGACCAAACTCTCTCATCCATGTCTCTATGGACTTTCTTTGCTCATGCAGAGTCATGTTGGAACATGACGGGGCTGGTTGGCTCAGTTTGAACTTTACCCTCGTGATTTTCTGTTCACATCTCCTCCACAGCTGTAGCTGTAATAAACATTTGTCCTCCATCTACAGGAGCAGTCAGCTGACTGTGACTCAGTTTGTAAGTGATGATGTTTGATATTCAGGCTGATGAAAGTGTTTGAATTTAAAATGGTTGTAATGTTGGAGCTGTGAGCTGAAATAAATCCAGACTGCTGTGTGGAAACAATCGCCTGTGATTGTTCATCGGCACATTTTCTGCAGACGGAGGTCGTGTCAGATAACATCAGTCCATCTCATCCTTCTACAGCTCACAATATGTCAGGATCCTGGGTCATTTGACCCAACGTTCTTAGTTTTCCTGTGTTCCTGTGTCATGTTACGTTCATTTGTTATTCTATGGGTCCTAAGTTGTTCAGGTTAATTTACTGGATTTCCCTTCGTGTCTTTATCCCCCATTGTCTCCCTCTGTGTGACCGTGTATATAGTGATGTGAGTTATTGTGCAGTCAGTGGTTGCTGGAGTACTTTTCTATGCTGTGGTGTGCTGGGGGAGCAGCACAGCAAAGAAGGACTCATCCAGGCTGGAGAAACTGATCAGGAAGGCTAGCTCTGTGGTCGGCATGAAGCTGGACACTCTGATGACAGTGGCAGAGAAAAGGACATTAAAGAAACTGATGGACATTATGAACAATGCTGGGCATCCTCTGCACACGGCCATAAACAACCAGAAGAGTCTGTTCAGTGACAGGTTGCTTCTCCCCAAGACAAGAACTAACAGACTTAAAAACTCCTTTGTCCCACACGCCATCAGACTGTTTAACTCCTCTCTGGAGGGGAGGGAGGGGAGACAGGAGGACAAAGGAGGGGGGAACAAGCAAGCTGTAGTGCCTTTTCACTGTGCAATACTTTTTGTTAATAACCAACGGTGCAATAGACTTCAATACTTGAAATGTGCAATTCCCTTGTATTCTTATTCCTATTTATCCCTTTTGTATACTCTTTATTTATATATGTCTCTGTATTTATATATGTGTAGATATGGTATTCTGCTCACATTCTGTAACTTCTGTCGGTGCTGTGCTATTTGGAAACCAAATTTCCCAAAGGAACCCACCCGAGGGATTAATAAAGTTCTATCTTACACAGCAAATTCAAAAGTGTTAAATGTTTTGGTGTTAATAGTCTTCTTGCAAAAGTAGAGTTAATTTTACTCTAAGTAGAGTCACATTCTTTTAATGTAACTCTGAGGTGTAAAATGATAGTAGTTAAAATCGAGTGTTAAAAATGAGTGTTTCTCTGTCAAATCTGGAGGTGTTACAATGGAAACATTAACTCTTGACCTCTTAACTCTGAACTCCTACAGGGGCTATGACACCAACAGAGTAAATTCACAGACTCCGCCCCCAGCACGGCTCCAATCGAAGCTGAAGTGAAGCCGTTTCAGAACATTTTGCTCTACATATTTGAGTTGTTTGCCATGCTTGGTAAGTCATTTTTTCAAAGATTGTTTCAATTATTATTATGAGCTTTTACTTCTGTGGCTCTTTGGAGTTGAGACAAAGCTGTGTGAAAGGCATTAGCCATGTTGCTCGCTGATAGCATAATATTCTGTTTTAGCTAGCTGAAAGGTATTGTTTGCGGGCAAATACCACAGCCTTGAAAAAAAGCTTGCATGTGAATTTTCAGTCAAACTTTTGGTCAAATACACCTAAAACAATGTCTAGAATGTAAATGTTGGTATAATGGTGCTACTTGAAGCCTGAAAACGATCGCCCATAAAACAAAACGAGCAAACAGCAGTAGCTGACGTCCTGACTGGATTCTACGTTAGCATAGATCCCTCCAGAGTTTTGTGCACACGGTTTAGGTAAAAATGAAAAAGGTTGAGGTTTTACATTTAGTTCAGTATTACCTGTTGCCTGTGTCCTTGTCTTTTGGGAAAATACTTTACACAAGTAATGGCTCAAAGAGGATTCCTTTTTTTTTTTTACTGTGCTGCAATTGTTTACTGGATTATTTGTGCCATTAATTAGTGTCAACTAATTTTTATTCAATCTCCGCACAGGATATGCTTGTGAAGATGGAATATGGGGGAGAGCAGAAGTGCGTTGAAGTTCCACAAAGGGATGAATGAAGGACATGCATATTGTATTGAAGCAATAAGTGATGAGATGCTGTTATTTGCATTTACCATGTCAGACCTTTTGATAAACACAATTCTAATGAAAGTGAGAACGTGTACACTGTTACATCTTTCAGAAAATGTTTTGAAATTGTGGTGCACAGTTCAGAATAAATGTTTTTCAAAAACCATTGCGTCTTTTTAGTAAATGTTTATTTCCAAGAGAAATTTCTAGAAGTTCAGAACAGTAAAATTCCCGCTTTTTAGAATGAATTAGAAGATAACTCTTACGTAGTTAAACTAAAATACTCTTTGAGAGTTAATATATAAACTCTTAACACCAAGTGTTAAATTATCAACTCCAGACAGATTTGGTGTTTAACACTAAATCAGAGTTAACGTACCAACTCTCCAAAAAGAGTTAAATTAACACTCTCTGGTGTGGACCCATATAGACACTTTAATAGTGTTGAACTCAAATCCGACAGTGTTAATTTGGACATGCTGGATTTGCTGTGTATCTTATCTTTGCTCCCACTCCTTGTGTTCTGTGTTTTCCTCTTTCCGTCATGTTCTCTCTCTCTCTCTCTCTCTCTCTCTCTCTCTCTCTCTCTGCCTCTCTCTGTTATGTTTATGGTCCGCATCTTGGTGTCAGCATTTTCAGTTTCGTGTCCTCCCCCGCTGTCGTGTGTAATTGTCCTCAGCTGTGTTCCCCATGTGCTTCCACTTCCCTCATTACCTTCTGTGTATTTATTTCAGAGTCTCCCTTTGTTCCGTGTCACGTCGTCCCTCATGCTGTGTGGTCCCTTGTGTGCCTCTCTGTGAAGTTTAGTTTATATTTTCCCAGTCTAGTTTAGTTCATCATTAGTTGTATCATTTTCCCGAGCCTACAATAAACTACCTTTTTGAGTTCCCATTTTTGCCTCTGTGAAGTCTGTGTTTGAGTCCTCATCTCCTGCTTGCACACAGTGCTTCTTGACACACTACATCTAAGTCCTCCCTGAACACATCCTCTTATTGTGAAAATTTGCCTCTTTCTCCAAAAGAAGGTGGAGCCCTGAATTCTTCCAGGTAGCAGCTCAGAAGCTGAAGTTGAGGAGCTCAGACTTGTGAGAACAAGAGGACTCACTTGTAGAACTTCTATCAGACACTTTTTTTTTCATGGAAATCATTCAGGACCCACAGTGGTCCCACAGACTGCACTGCAAAAAAATACCCATCTTAAAATAAGTTTAAAAAAATAATAGATTATAGTCTAAATCTTCTTAAATTTAGTGAAATAATCTGCCAGTGCAGTAAGAGAATTACACTTGATAAGAAAAATATATAGGCTTTGGACAAGTAAGAGATATCTTAAAACAAGTTGTGAATTAGCTATTCCAAGAACTCTGTTAAGTCAAATAAAACCAAAATAAGTCTATAAGTGCTTTTTTTAAGTTTTCATTTTTTCTTACTTTGAGAGAAAAGATCTTAAAACAAGACCCACTAAACAAGATACATCTTTTTAAAAAAAATCTTAAAACAGGACAAAGCATGTACACCAAATGAAAGCAGGTACAGTATACTGTGTACATGACGTTTATTGGAAACAAACTCTCCAAACAGTAACAAATATTTCAGTCAATCATTGCACACAGAAATTTAAAGACACATTGTAAGTGTAACATTGTTATTTTGTGTTCCTTTTAGAACTGCTAAACCAGCTAGCTACTCAACATATAAAATGTAATAAAAAGAGTATTTGCAATTTTAAACAAGTTGCAGAACAGATGTGTTTAAAGAAAAAAGTACTTTGTATTACATTAATTAGAATTAAAAAAAAAAAAAAAAAAAAAGAATTCAAGAGTAA
This sequence comes from Maylandia zebra, assembly GCF_041146795.1. Taxonomy (NCBI): domain Eukaryota; kingdom Metazoa; phylum Chordata; class Actinopteri; order Cichliformes; family Cichlidae; genus Maylandia; species Maylandia zebra. The sequence goes on from NW_027490040.1 coordinate 14,924, forward strand.
ATTGCAACTTCAAAGCTATCAGGCCCAAACCTTCCAACACAGACTAGAGCTGGGCGATATATCGAGTTTTTAAAAAATATCGATATATTTTTATACGAGATATAAGATGTGACAATATCTTTTATATCGATATAGTCTATGTCACGTTATAACTATACTTGTCGAGCCGCAAGTTTGCCTCTCTTTCATCCACTTTTGTCTTTACGCAACGTTACTCGGCCTCGCCCCTCCTTCACTGAATACAACTCCCCCTCCTCCCCCATCGCTTCACCTGCAGGAAGCAACAAGATGGACACGGCAAATCTCCGTTAACGAGTTACTGCGCATCGCCCCATGCGTGGGGCTGGACGGCGTCAACGTGTTAGCTAGCTAACCACGCTAACGAGCTAACCACGCTAACGCCATGCAGCCCAGAGGCGCTGCACAGCCTAAAATCCTTTCATTTTCTCAAAAGTTGACAGCGCGCCTTATGTATGAATTCTGGTTGTGCTTGATGGCCGCAAACCGATTTTATGTGGAACACGCTCAGCAATCTGTCAAAAAATGTTTTAGTACGACTTTGGTAAGCTACGGTGCTGCACCGCTTGATGGATTGTCAGAGCATTGCGGCTACCGAGGAGCCTCGCGGAGTGATACGTACTGTGCTTCAACGTAATATTACCCTACTGTGTATAAGGACCATAAATGGCACCTGTTAAGAGACGTGTTACGAAGAGGATTTCAAACTCAATGCTATCAGTCACACAGTAGAACTTGGGAACAGAGCAGCTGTGAAATCTGTCTTTGTTACTATGCTCAGCGTCTTTTAGTTTACATTTTGACTGCACAATTGTGAGCTTTTTGTTATGCACAAAAACAACATTGTTTTCTTTTATTTATTGACCATTATTATTTAATGAATGCTCATAATTTATTTTTGAGTAAATTTTATGTACATCTATGCTCTATGTTAATAAAAGTGCCTGTGTGACATCTGGGACACAGCTTTGACTAAGAACTCTCTTTTTGTTCTTACTTTATGGCTTTAAAAAAAAAAATATCGAGATGTATATCTTATATCGCCATCTAGGTAAAAAATATCGAGATATGAATTTTGGGTCATATCGCCCAGCCCTAACACAGACCTAAGTTATATCTTGCTCACACAGCTCTACGTTTGAATAAAAATTTCTACAGCCTGCCATGACTGTTTTGTATGAGCCTGTGGTGTCTTGCTCATGGATTTTGTCCTTTAACACTTCAGCCTGAATGACAGACAGAAGCCTTGCCACACATTCAGGATAGGTGAGATGCAGGGTGTAGTAGTATGCCATAAGATACAGCAAACCTTCTCCAAGGTCATCTGTGGCAAATGTGGTGATGGAGTGGTTCCATCTGCAATAAGACAGCGGGACCCTTCAAAGAGCAGAACAGGGCTGATGCTGGATCTTCTGTTGGCAAAAGAAAAACAAAGACAAAATTGTACAATGTACGGAGAAACTCCAACGCTATCAGGGTAGTTCAAATAACCACAAGTATGTATTAGACTTGGACTTCACTTTATTGCACCCTTTGGGGTGCACCCTTGGGGTGATACATGAATGATGACAACCATAGATCAGATGCGCTACAGTCCATATTAATGTTATTTTTCTTTAGATTGACAAATACTGTATAGAAAATCCCAAATATTCATGCCATTGAAAATGTAATAAATTCTGCCTCATCACCGTTAGGTTTATGTCTTTACACACTTTAGGAAATGACAAAGATACTGCACCTGTAATAGTTAAATAAAAACACCATATGCTAAATAAACTGTTAAAGTGAAGGCTTTAGGGGCATTATTTTATAACAAATATGAAGAAACCCAGACCTGAAGGACAAGAATCAGTGCTTCACTGGCATGTCCCATCTTCTCTTGGTGGTGCAGCTTGTGATGGGAAGAGAGTTGTAGTGCCCTGAACAGGGCTATGTTTAAACAGAACAGGAAAGAAAGGACTAAATCAACTTTCAGTTCAATATTCCCGGCCCATATTTGTGGGGTTCATTTTTATTTCACAAAACTCTGTCACTCAATATGCTGTGCCAAAATGAACAGTGAGGTTAGTACAGTTATATTTCCTCAATGTTGTAGGGGTGTGGTGATTCATTAAAAAAATGGATTAATCACGATGTTAAATGTACAAATCGATTACGATTCAAAACGTTTAAAACTCGATTATTTTTCATAATAAACAAGGGAGGAAACGTAATATTCGGACATGCCGCCCGGACATTTTTAGCGGACGGACTGACAAGAAACAGCTGGCTGTTACTTCCGTCTCACCCCTTCGGTGCAAAATTCACAAAACAACAAAATATTTAGCACCTTAGTCTTGAAAGTAGTGTCTCTGTTGTGTTTCATGTTAGCAGAAATGTCAAGTTTCCCCTGATTTGCCAACTTTTTCTCTTCTGAACCTAGGCAGCTTAGCTGTAGCTGACAGTGTGACATCAACTCCTAATGTGTAAACATCCCGTTGGTCAAACTGATACAGAAACTTGAAAAAGCTGTTCAACATTCATAGATCAATGCTGCTTTTATTTTCTATTACTCTGACTGGAAAATAATATTTATTTTCTCAGAATATAATTTTAAGATTTGTGTAATTTTTGTCCTACATGACTTAAAGGAAGATATTATTTATGGTTTATTTTCTAATAAAATTAAATTATTTCTACTTAGATTTTAAAGTAATTTCTGTAATGGTTGACTTGGAAAAGCTGACCTGAAGTTTTGTTAAATTTTTCTTTTTAACCACATACAGAAGGAACACATTAAACAGGGTTAAAGGTCTAAAAGTAAACTGAATTTGATGGATGTGTTTGAGTTTCCTCCTTTAAGAATCAAAATATGGTCCTTTTTTATTATACTTAAACTGCCAACACACATTTCATGTTTATTGTTAATTGAAAATATGACCTTGACATGATTTTGAAACATACTTTGGACATTTCTAATTCCTTTCCAGCATATTTTGAGCACCTTTGAGGACATTTGCTACCACTGCTACGCAGATGATATCCAGTTATATATTTCTTTTAAACCTGAAGATGTTTCTAGGCTGCAGATTTTAAATGAGTGTTTAGAATCCATCAAAGGTTTGGATAGCTGACAACTTCCTCCAACTTAATGAAGAAAAGACTGAAGTCCTTGTATGTGCTCCAGACAGACATGTACCTAACATAATGAATGCTCTTGGTCCTCTTTCAACATTTGTGAAACCGTCTATCAGGAACCTCGGGGTAACCTTTGATTCTACTCTTACCCTGGATGTTCACGTCAAATCTCTATTTTGGTCCTGCTTCTATCATTTAAGAAACATTTCTAAATTGAGCCCCAGAGTATCTCATACTGAACTGGAGATTGTTATTCATGCATTCATTTCATCGCGATTGTACTACTGTAATTCACTGTTTACATGTCTAAACAAAAACTCCCTGGAGCGTCTGCAGATTGTCCAAAATGCTGCAGCAAGGCTTCTGACAAAAACATCTAAGTACTCTCATGTAACACCGTTGCTTATACAGCTGCACTGGCTCCCCGTTGAATTCAGAGTCCATTTTAAGATACTGGTTCTGACCTTTAAAGCTCTTCTAGGACAAGCACCAGCCTACACCATTGAACTTTTACAGCCCTATGCCCCTAGGAGGTCCTGAGGTCTTGTGATCAGGGCCTACTTGTTATTCAGCATACAAGGCTGAAAACCAAGGGAAATAGAGCTTTTGCTACTGTGGCCGCCAGACTGTGGACTCTCTTCCTCGGAACTTAAGATCTGCAGACTCAGTGATCACTTTTAAAAAACAACTAAAAACACATCTTTTTAGAACTGCATATTGTTAACTTTTGTCTGTTTGTGTTTTATACTTTGTGAAGCACTTTGTGATCTTTTTATCTAGAAAGGTGCTATATAAATAAAATTTTACTTTACTTACTTTATCTGTTGATTTTATTTGTGGTTTCAAATAAATAAAAGACAGGAAGCTTCCATTAATATAAAATGAATGGATTTAGGATTAGAACTTATCTATGGAGGGAATGAAAAAAGAAAAACCCTGAATGGGGAAAAAATATGCAACAAAAACAATCGTTTTATAATCGAATCGTAATCGTGAGGCACCCAAGATGGCACGTCCCTACAATGTTGACAATGTACACATGAGGCGTGTTTCCACGATCAGAACTTCGGGGTAATAGGGAGAAAGATGGCAGGCCGCGCATTCACTGACAGGCTGAGATGGTGAGCTTAGTGGGACAGTCAGCACCAGCAGCAGAGGCTATCAGAATCAGAGAAGAGTCACAACCAGAAAATCCGCGGAAAAAGATGCAACGCTCCTTCAAAAATGACCCGCTGCAGCATTATTACATATCTCTCTTAGCAATTCTTTCAGTTGTACATCTACATGTATAATTTTTTTCATTTATGAAAGACAGCTGAACCTGTGTGTTCAGCTGTCTTAGAGCAGTTTGATCCCGTCTCCCTTAAGGACCTGACCGCGATAGTTAGTGGCCTAAGATCATCACACTGCCCCTCTGATTCTCTTCCCCCGAGTCTGCTCAAAAACACTTTTAATACTGTTGGCCCTTTTATTCTGAAATTGATTAATACGTCCCTTACTACAGGCTGCGTCCCACTATGCTTCAAACAAGCTGTAGTTCAGCCTCTTCTTAAAAACAAAACCTGGACCCAACTGTTCTGTCTAATTACAGGCCCATCTCAAAGCTTCCCTTTTCTATCTAAAGTTTTGGAGAAAGTGGTCTATCTACAGTTGCAGGCACACCTCGATTTTAATATGATCTCAGAAAAATTTCAATCTGGTTTTAAATCATTACATAGCACTGAGACAGCACTTTTAAGGATTTTTAACGATATTCTCTTAACTATGGATTCTGGCAGCCCTGCTGCCCTTTTACTGTTGGACTTGTCAGCAGCTTTTGACACGGTTGACCACGACATCCTGTTATCACGGCTAGAATCGCATGCTGGCCTAAAAGGATCTGCCCTTCAGTGGTTTCGCTCCTACTTGACAGAAAGTTTCTTTTATGTCAATATGGGCCCCCACAACTCCAAATTAGCTCCTCTTAAATACGGCGTTCCTCAAGGCTCTATTTTGGGTCCCGCCCTCTTCGCACTCTATTTGCTGCCATTGGGCTCCATCTTCTCGCGGTACAGCATTTCATTTCATTGCTTTGCGGATGATCTACAGATTTATCTACCTTTAAAATCAGGATCAGATCAACCGCAGCTCTTATTACGCTGCCTTGACGACGTTAAACAGTGGTTATCATTAAATTTTTTACAGCTAAATGAAAACAAAACTGAGGTTGTCATTTTTGGCAATTTCAATCATATCGACAGCACGTTGGGTACCCTCTCCTCGTATTGTAAAACACATGTAAAAAACCTTGGAGTTTACATTGATGGTTCTTTTAAATTGAATAAGCAGGTGAGTGCAGTAGTTCAGTCCTGTTTTTTTCAGCTAAGACAGCTAGCCAGGATAAAGCCATACCTTCCGGCTGACGTCTTCGAGCGTATCATCCACCTTTTTCTTACTTGCAGATTGGACTACTGCAATTCATTGTATTATGGCCTAGATCATGCCACCATCCATCGCCTTCAGATGGTTCAAAATGCTGCTGCTCGCCTGCTAACCGGTACCAAACGGGAGAGAGCATATAACCCCAATTTTAGCCTCTTTACACTGGCTCCCTGTCCCCTACAGGATCCAATTTAAACTCTTACTTTTTGTTTTTAAGTCACTCAACGCCCGAGCCCCCCCCTACTTGTCAGAGCTCCTCTCTGCCTATGCTCCAGGAAAACCCACGAGATCTAGTTCAAAACTATTGTTGTCCATTCCACGGACTAACCTCAAATCTCGTGGTGATAGATCCTTTTCTGTGGCAGGTCCCAGACTTTGGAATAGTCTCCCCTTTAATATTAGATCTGCTCAAACTCTTGAGCAATTTAAATCTTTACTAAAGACACACTTTTACGCTCTGGCTTTTAACACATTATGACCCAAGCATTTTGGATTTATCTGAATTAGTTAGTATTGTTTCAATTCTTCTATTTTATTGTTTCTATTGTTATTATTGTATTACACTGTAGTTTTTAATTTTATTGTTATTGTTAAGCACTTTGTGCAGCATCGGCTGTTGGAAATGTGCTATATAAATAAATCTGACCTTGACCTTGACCTTGACCTTATTATGTACATGAGTGGGGTAGCGCTAAACATTTTATTTTAAATTTTAATTTATATTGTGCACTGTTGTTACGTCAGTAGTAAATAAATAATTTCAGTTTTGTTATTGATTCATTGCAGTGCCTTGATTCTAGTGCGGTTAGAACACATTGTAGCCACAAATACTATGGTTCTTATAGACATAACCATTTCTTTCAGTGTTTCGGTTTTTGACGTTGCTTTCCTTATTTTCAGTTTCAGACAAGAATTTTCATTTTGGTGCATCCTTAAAATTACCCTTAAGTTCCGAAAATGGAAACATACCTAATGATGTCAATATTCCTGTAGGTGGATGAGGGAAGATGGTGTATGACAGCACACTGACTAACCTCCATCCTGGTTCTTGGGTGGCAAATGATCAAAGCTCAGATTAGGCCAATTCATCCATAAGAAAAAATGTTACCTCAGTTCAGCAAGGTTAAAGTGACCTGATTTATATTAATAGTTTACAACATAAATAATTGGAAGTAAGTTCACATTTCCAACTTACAATAGTTTATATGATTAATCATAATCTGCTGGAAATGAAGCTTAAAGTAAATCTATAGGTAAAGATGTCTTTCATGAATGTGCATTTGGTTTATGCCATGCCCGTGCATTATTTTATTCCCTTGTGTTATCTTTAATTTCATTACCCAAACTGGACTTGCAAATAAAATTTGAATAAACTCATGTTGGTTAAATGTAATTTTGGTCATAAGACAGTTAACTCTTGATGAGTAAGTAAATAAATCCTCATTCATCATGTAAATTAAATATAGATCTGTCCTACACCCCTGGCTTTTTCCATAACAAAAAAAAAAACACTGGATGTAAGACTACAGTTTGACTGGTGCTGGAGCTGCAGGCTTAAGTTATCCTCAAGTGAATTCGAAAACAGCGTTGTAAAGTTACGAGCCCGATTGTCAGATTTGTCTCAAACCAGTATGGGTCCTCCCAAGTTGCCCTTCCGCACACACAAACACACCAAGCACAGTACAGACAGAGAGCGCGTGGCTTAAGAAGGAAAAAAAATAAAACACTGCAGCTTTTTATTCTCCGTGGGTGGGACACCCAAAACGGACTTTTGCAAAGGTGGATATCAACTGTA
>NW_027490041.1:0-77500 GCF_041146795.1 Maylandia zebra
AAAGAAAAAAACAGTAAGAAAAATAGTAAGACAAGAAAGTCACATAAAGAGAAAAACAGAAAGAAAAACAAGTAAGAAACACAAGTTGGAAACCCAAGAGTGGGAGGAGCCAAGAAAGAGTATAAAAGCCAAGAGAGGCACAGACAAGACAGAAGTCAAACAGACACACAAGAGAACACACATTGGGCCAGCCTGAGGAAGGCACAGATATGCCGAAACGTCGCGAGGGCCCAATGATGTACAATGCGCATACACCCAAGATGGGTAATTTTTTGAAACAGGGCAGGGGTATCACCACCCAGCCCCATCGATGGCCCGTGCACCTCAGGCTACCAGCTTGCTGGTGGCCTGTTTCTTTTCTAACACCTAACCAGCCAGTGCCTCGTGGGGTTGGGGATGCCCCTGCCCAAACCCAAGACCCTAACCCTAACCAGGGGGGGTCCCCTAAAAAACAGAAAAACCTAGAACACAAAGACAAAGAGTCACGTAAAAAACCGAGTAGGAAACAAGGAAAGGACATAAAAGGAAGGGGGTGCCAAAATCATAAACATGAATAAAGATCAAAGGACGGGATGTCAAAACAGCAGGGGGTGCCATGAAAAATAATAATAAATGAAGAAAAGTAGACAAAGAGAAAGTCACGTAAAAGAAACAGAGAAAGAAAAGTAAGAAACAAAGATAAAGAGATGAAAAGTAAGAGAAAACATAAGTACAGTAAGACAAGGAAGTCACGAAAAGAGAAAAACAGTAAGAAAAGCAGTAAGAAACGTAAGACAAGAAAGTCACGTAAAGAGAAAAACAGATAGAAAAACAAGTAAGACAAGGAAGTCACGTAAAGAGAAAAACAGTAAGAAAAGCAGCAAGAAACGTAAGACAAGAAAGTCACGTAAAGAGAAAAACAGAAAGAAAAACAAGTAAGACAAGGAAGTCACGTAAAGAGAAAAACAGTAAGAGAAGCAGTAAGAAACGTAAGACAAGAAAGTCACGTAAAGAAAAAAACAGTAAGAAAAATAGTAAGACAAGAAAGTCACATAAAGAGAAAAACAGAAAGAAAAACAAGTAAGAAACACAAGTTGGAAACCCAAGAGTGGGAGGAGCCAAGAAAGAGTATAAAAGCCAAGAGAGGCACAGACAAGACAGAAGTCAAACAGACACACAAGAGAACACACATTGGGCCAGCCTGAGGAAGGCACAGATATGCCGAAACGTCGCGAGGGCCCAATGATGTACAATGCGCATACACCCAAGATGGGTAATTTTTTGAAACAGGGCAGGGGTATCACCACCCAGCCCCATCGATGGCCCGTGCACCTCAGGCTACCAGCTTGCTGGTGGCCTGTTTCTTTTCTAACACCTAACCAGCCAGTGCCTCGTGGGGTTGGGGATGCCCCTGCCCAAACCCAAGACCCTAACCCTAACCAGGGGGGGTCCCCTAAAAAACAGAAAAACCTAGAACACAAAGACAAAGAGTCACGTAAAAAACCGAGTAGGAAACAAGGAAAGGACATAAAAGGAAGGGGGTGCCAAAATCATAAACATGAATAAAGATCAAAGGACGGGATGTCAAAACAGCAGGGGGTGCCATGAAAAATAATAATAAATGAAGAAAAGTAGACAAAGAGAAAGTCACGTAAAAGAAACAGAGAAAGAAAAGTAAGAAACAAAGATAAAGAGATGAAAAGTAAGAGAAAACATAAGTACAGTAAGACAAGGAAGTCACGAAAAGAGAAAAACAGTAAGAAAAGCAGTAAGAAACGTAAGACAAGAAAGTCACGTAAAGAGAAAAACAGATAGAAAAACAAGTAAGACAAGGAAGTCACGTAAAGAGAAAAACAGTAAGAAAAGCAGCAAGAAACGTAAGACAAGAAAGTCACGTAAAGAGAAAAACAGAAAGAAAAACAAGTAAGACAAGGAAGTCACGTAAAGAGAAAAACAGTAAGAGAAGCAGTAAGAAACGTAAGACAAGAAAGTCACGTAAAGAAAAAAACAGTAAGAAAAATAGTAAGACAAGAAAGTCACATAAAGAGAAAAACAGAAAGAAAAACAAGTAAGAAACACAAGTTGGAAACCCAAGAGTGGGAGGAGCCAAGAAAGAGTATAAAAGCCAAGAGAGGCACAGACAAGACAGAAGTCAAACAGACACACAAGAGAACACACATTGGGCCAGCCTGAGGAAGGCACAGATATGCCGAAACGTCGCGAGGGCCCAATGATGTACAATGCGCATACACCCAAGATGGGTAATTTTTTGAAACAGGGCAGGGGTATCACCACCCAGCCCCATCGATGGCCCGTGCACCTCAGGCTACCAGCTTGCTGGTGGCCTGTTTCTTTTCTAACACCTAACCAGCCAGTGCCTCGTGGGGTTGGGGATGCCCCTGCCCAAACCCAAGACCCTAACCCTAACCAGGGGGGGTCCCCTAAAAAACAGAAAAACCTAGAACACAAAGACAAAGAGTCACGTAAAAAACCGAGTAGGAAACAAGGAAAGGACATAAAAGGAAGGGGGTGCCAAAATCATAAACATGAATAAAGATCAAAGGACGGGATGTCAAAACAGCAGGGGGTGCCATGAAAAATAATAATAAATGAAGAAAAGTAGACAAAGAGAAAGTCACGTAAAAGAAACAGAGAAAGAAAAGTAAGAAACAAAGATAAAGAGATGAAAAGTAAGAGAAAACATAAGTACAGTAAGACAAGGAAGTCACGAAAAGAGAAAAACAGTAAGAAAAGCAGTAAGAAACGTAAGACAAGAAAGTCACGTAAAGAGAAAAACAGATAGAAAAACAAGTAAGACAAGGAAGTCACGTAAAGAGAAAAACAGTAAGAAAAGCAGCAAGAAACGTAAGACAAGAAAGTCACGTAAAGAGAAAAACAGAAAGAAAAACAAGTAAGACAAGGAAGTCACGTAAAGAGAAAAACAGTAAGAGAAGCAGTAAGAAACGTAAGACAAGAAAGTCACGTAAAGAAAAAAACAGTAAGAAAAATAGTAAGACAAGAAAGTCACATAAAGAGAAAAACAGAAAGAAAAACAAGTAAGAAACACAAGTTGGAAACCCAAGAGTGGGAGGAGCCAAGAAAGAGTATAAAAGCCAAGAGAGGCACAGACAAGACAGAAGTCAAACAGACACACAAGAGAACACACATTGGGCCAGCCTGAGGAAGGCACAGATATGCCGAAACGTCGCGAGGGCCCAATGATGTACAATGCGCATACACCCAAGATGGGTAATTTTTTGAAACAGGGCAGGGGTATCACCACCCAGCCCCATTGATGGCCCGTGCACCTCAGGCTACCAGCTTGCTGGTGGCCTGTTTCTTTTCTAACACCTAACCAGCCAGTGCCTCGTGGGGTTGGGGATGCCCCTGCCCAAACCCAAGACCCTAACCCTAACCAGGGGGGGTCCCCTAAAAAACAGAAAAACCTAGAACACAAAGACAAAGAGTCACGTAAAAAACCGAGTAGGAAACAAGGAAAGGACATAAAAGGAAGGGGGTGCCAAAATCATAAACATGAATAAAGATCAAAGGACGGGATGTCAAAACAGCAGGGGGTGCCATGAAAAATAATAATAAATGAAGAAAAGTAGACAAAGAGAAAGTCACGTAAAAGAAACAGAGAAAGAAAAGTAAGAAACAAAGATAAAGAGATGAAAAGTAAGAGAAAACATAAGTACAGTAAGACAAGGAAGTCACGAAAAGAGAAAAACAGTAAGAAAAGCAGTAAGAAACGTAAGACAAGAAAGTCACGTAAAGAGAAAAACAGATAGAAAAACAAGTAAGACAAGGAAGTCACGTAAAGAGAAAAACAGTAAGAAAAGCAGCAAGAAACGTAAGACAAGAAAGTCACGTAAAGAGAAAAACAGAAAGAAAAACAAGTAAGACAAGGAAGTCACGTAAAGAGAAAAACAGTAAGAGAAGCAGTAAGAAACGTAAGACAAGAAAGTCACGTAAAGAAAAAAACAGTAAGAAAAATAGTAAGACAAGAAAGTCACATAAAGAGAAAAACAGAAAGAAAAACAAGTAAGAAACACAAGTTGGAAACCCAAGAGTGGGAGGAGCCAAGAAAGAGTATAAAAGCCAAGAGAGGCACAGACAAGACAGAAGTCAAACAGACACACAAGAGAACACACATTGGGCCAGCCTGAGGAAGGCACAGATATGCCGAAACGTCGCGAGGGCCCAATGATGTACAATGCGCATACACCCAAGATGGGTAATTTTTTGAAACAGGGCAGGGGTATCACCACCCAGCCCCATCGATGGCCCGTGCACCTCAGGCTACCAGCTTGCTGGTGGCCTGTTTCTTTTCTAACACCTAACCAGCCAGTGCCTCGTGGGGTTGGGGATGCCCCTGCCCAAACCCAAGACCCTAACCCTAACCAGGGGGGGTCCCCTAAAAAACAGAAAAACCTAGAACACAAAGACAAAGAGTCACGTAAAAAACCGAGTAGGAAACAAGGAAAGGACATAAAAGGAAGGGGGTGCCAAAATCATAAACATGAATAAAGATCAAAGGACGGGATGTCAAAACAGCAGGGGGTGCCATGAAAAATAATAATAAATGAAGAAAAGTAGACAAAGAGAAAGTCACGTAAAAGAAACAGAGAAAGAAAAGTAAGAAACAAAGATAAAGAGATGAAAAGTAAGAGAAAACATAAGTACAGTAAGACAAGGAAGTCACGAAAAGAGAAAAACAGTAAGAAAAGCAGTAAGAAACGTAAGACAAGAAAGTCACGTAAAGAGAAAAACAGATAGAAAAACAAGTAAGACAAGGAAGTCACGTAAAGAGAAAAACAGTAAGAAAAGCAGCAAGAAACGTAAGACAAGAAAGTCACGTAAAGAGAAAAACAGAAAGAAAAACAAGTAAGACAAGGAAGTCACGTAAAGAGAAAAACAGTAAGAGAAGCAGTAAGAAACGTAAGACAAGAAAGTCACGTAAAGAAAAAAACAGTAAGAAAAATAGTAAGACAAGAAAGTCACATAAAGAGAAAAACAGAAAGAAAAACAAGTAAGAAACACAAGTTGGAAACCCAAGAGTGGGAGGAGCCAAGAAAGAGTATAAAAGCCAAGAGAGGCACAGACAAGACAGAAGTCAAACAGACACACAAGAGAACACACATTGGGCCAGCCTGAGGAAGGCACAGATATGCCGAAACGTCGCGAGGGCCCAATGATGTACAATGCGCATACACCCAAGATGGGTAATTTTTTGAAACAGGGCAGGGGTATCACCACCCAGCCCCATCGATGGCCCGTGCACCTCAGGCTACCAGCTTGCTGGTGGCCTGTTTCTTTTCTAACACCTAACCAGCCAGTGCCTCGTGGGGTTGGGGATGCCCCTGCCCAAACCCAAGACCCTAACCCTAACCAGGGGGGGTCCCCTAAAAAACAGAAAAACCTAGAACACAAAGACAAAGAGTCACGTAAAAAACCGAGTAGGAAACAAGGAAAGGACATAAAAGGAAGGGGGTGCCAAAATCATAAACATGAATAAAGATCAAAGGACGGGATGTCAAAACAGCAGGGGGTGCCATGAAAAATAATAATAAATGAAGAAAAGTAGACAAAGAGAAAGTCACGTAAAAGAAACAGAGAAAGAAAAGTAAGAAACAAAGATAAAGAGATGAAAAGTAAGAGAAAACATAAGTACAGTAAGACAAGGAAGTCACGAAAAGAGAAAAACAGTAAGAAAAGCAGTAAGAAACGTAAGACAAGAAAGTCACGTAAAGAGAAAAACAGATAGAAAAACAAGTAAGACAAGGAAGTCACGTAAAGAGAAAAACAGTAAGAAAAGCAGCAAGAAACGTAAGACAAGAAAGTCACGTAAAGAGAAAAACAGAAAGAAAAACAAGTAAGACAAGGAAGTCACGTAAAGAGAAAAACAGTAAGAGAAGCAGTAAGAAACGTAAGACAAGAAAGTCACGTAAAGAAAAAAACAGTAAGAAAAATAGTAAGACAAGAAAGTCACATAAAGAGAAAAACAGAAAGAAAAACAAGTAAGAAACACAAGTTGGAAACCCAAGAGTGGGAGGAGCCAAGAAAGAGTATAAAAGCCAAGAGAGGCACAGACAAGACAGAAGTCAAACAGACACACAAGAGAACACACATTGGGCCAGCCTGAGGAAGGCACAGATATGCCGAAACGTCGCGAGGGCCCAATGATGTACAATGCGCATACACCCAAGATGGGTAATTTTTTGAAACAGGGCAGGGGTATCACCACCCAGCCCCATCGATGGCCCGTGCACCTCAGGCTACCAGCTTGCTGGTGGCCTGTTTCTTTTCTAACACCTAACCAGCCAGTGCCTCGTGGGGTTGGGGATGCCCCTGCCCAAACCCAAGACCCTAACCCTAACCAGGGGGGGTCCCCTAAAAAACAGAAAAACCTAGAACACAAAGACAAAGAGTCACGTAAAAAACCGAGTAGGAAACAAGGAAAGGACATAAAAGGAAGGGGGTGCCAAAATCATAAACATGAATAAAGATCAAAGGACGGGATGTCAAAACAGCAGGGGGTGCCATGAAAAATAATAATAAATGAAGAAAAGTAGACAAAGAGAAAGTCACGTAAAAGAAACAGAGAAAGAAAAGTAAGAAACAAAGATAAAGAGATGAAAAGTAAGAGAAAACATAAGTACAGTAAGACAAGGAAGTCACGAAAAGAGAAAAACAGTAAGAAAAGCAGTAAGAAACGTAAGACAAGAAAGTCACGTAAAGAGAAAAACAGATAGAAAAACAAGTAAGACAAGGAAGTCACGTAAAGAGAAAAACAGTAAGAAAAGCAGCAAGAAACGTAAGACAAGAAAGTCACGTAAAGAGAAAAACAGAAAGAAAAACAAGTAAGACAAGGAAGTCACGTAAAGAGAAAAACAGTAAGAGAAGCAGTAAGAAACGTAAGACAAGAAAGTCACGTAAAGAAAAAAACAGTAAGAAAAATAGTAAGACAAGAAAGTCACATAAAGAGAAAAACAGAAAGAAAAACAAGTAAGAAACACAAGTTGGAAACCCAAGAGTGGGAGGAGCCAAGAAAGAGTATAAAAGCCAAGAGAGGCACAGACAAGACAGAAGTCAAACAGACACACAAGAGAACACACATTGGGCCAGCCTGAGGAAGGCACAGATATGCCGAAACGTCGCGAGGGCCCAATGATGTACAATGCGCATACACCCAAGATGGGTAATTTTTTGAAACAGGGCAGGGGTATCACCACCCAGCCCCATCGATGGCCCGTGCACCTCAGGCTACCAGCTTGCTGGTGGCCTGTTTCTTTTCTAACACCTAACCAGCCAGTGCCTCGTGGGGTTGGGGATGCCCCTGCCCAAACCCAAGACCCTAACCCTAACCAGGGGGGGTCCCCTAAAAAACAGAAAAACCTAGAACACAAAGACAAAGAGTCACGTAAAAAACCGAGTAGGAAACAAGGAAAGGACATAAAAGGAAGGGGGTGCCAAAATCATAAACATGAATAAAGATCAAAGGACGGGATGTCAAAACAGCAGGGGGTGCCATGAAAAATAATAATAAATGAAGAAAAGTAGACAAAGAGAAAGTCACGTAAAAGAAACAGAGAAAGAAAAGTAAGAAACAAAGATAAAGAGATGAAAAGTAAGAGAAAACATAAGTACAGTAAGACAAGGAAGTCACGAAAAGAGAAAAACAGTAAGAAAAGCAGTAAGAAACGTAAGACAAGAAAGTCACGTAAAGAGAAAAACAGATAGAAAAACAAGTAAGACAAGGAAGTCACGTAAAGAGAAAAACAGTAAGAAAAGCAGCAAGAAACGTAAGACAAGAAAGTCACGTAAAGAGAAAAACAGAAAGAAAAACAAGTAAGACAAGGAAGTCACGTAAAGAGAAAAACAGTAAGAGAAGCAGTAAGAAACGTAAGACAAGAAAGTCACGTAAAGAAAAAAACAGTAAGAAAAATAGTAAGACAAGAAAGTCACATAAAGAGAAAAACAGAAAGAAAAACAAGTAAGAAACACAAGTTGGAAACCCAAGAGTGGGAGGAGCCAAGAAAGAGTATAAAAGCCAAGAGAGGCACAGACAAGACAGAAGTCAAACAGACACACAAGAGAACACACATTGGGCCAGCCTGAGGAAGGCACAGATATGCCGAAACGTCGCGAGGGCCCAATGATGTACAATGCGCATACACCCAAGATGGGTAATTTTTTGAAACAGGGCAGGGGTATCACCACCCAGCCCCATCGATGGCCCGTGCACCTCAGGCTACCAGCTTGCTGGTGGCCTGTTTCTTTTCTAACACCTAACCAGCCAGTGCCTCGTGGGGTTGGGGATGCCCCTGCCCAAACCCAAGACCCTAACCCTAACCAGGGGGGGTCCCCTAAAAAACAGAAAAACCTAGAACACAAAGACAAAGAGTCACGTAAAAAACCGAGTAGGAAACAAGGAAAGGACATAAAAGGAAGGGGGTGCCAAAATCATAAACATGAATAAAGATCAAAGGACGGGATGTCAAAACAGCAGGGGGTGCCATGAAAAATAATAATAAATGAAGAAAAGTAGACAAAGAGAAAGTCACGTAAAAGAAACAGAGAAAGAAAAGTAAGAAACAAAGATAAAGAGATGAAAAGTAAGAGAAAACATAAGTACAGTAAGACAAGGAAGTCACGAAAAGAGAAAAACAGTAAGAAAAGCAGTAAGAAACGTAAGACAAGAAAGTCACGTAAAGAGAAAAACAGATAGAAAAACAAGTAAGACAAGGAAGTCACGTAAAGAGAAAAACAGTAAGAAAAGCAGCAAGAAACGTAAGACAAGAAAGTCACGTAAAGAGAAAAACAGAAAGAAAAACAAGTAAGACAAGGAAGTCACGTAAAGAGAAAAACAGTAAGAGAAGCAGTAAGAAACGTAAGACAAGAAAGTCACGTAAAGAAAAAAACAGTAAGAAAAATAGTAAGACAAGAAAGTCACATAAAGAGAAAAACAGAAAGAAAAACAAGTAAGAAACACAAGTTGGAAACCCAAGAGTGGGAGGAGCCAAGAAAGAGTATAAAAGCCAAGAGAGGCACAGACAAGACAGAAGTCAAACAGACACACAAGAGAACACACATTGGGCCAGCCTGAGGAAGGCACAGATATGCCGAAACGTCGCGAGGGCCCAATGATGTACAATGCGCATACACCCAAGATGGGTAATTTTTTGAAACAGGGCAGGGGTATCACCACCCAGCCCCATCGATGGCCCGTGCACCTCAGGCTACCAGCTTGCTGGTGGCCTGTTTCTTTTCTAACACCTAACCAGCCAGTGCCTCGTGGGGTTGGGGATGCCCCTGCCCAAACCCAAGACCCTAACCCTAACCAGGGGGGGTCCCCTAAAAAACAGAAAAACCTAGAACACAAAGACAAAGAGTCACGTAAAAAACCGAGTAGGAAACAAGGAAAGGACATAAAAGGAAGGGGGTGCCAAAATCATAAACATGAATAAAGATCAAAGGACGGGATGTCAAAACAGCAGGGGGTGCCATGAAAAATAATAATAAATGAAGAAAAGTAGACAAAGAGAAAGTCACGTAAAAGAAACAGAGAAAGAAAAGTAAGAAACAAAGATAAAGAGATGAAAAGTAAGAGAAAACATAAGTACAGTAAGACAAGGAAGTCACGAAAAGAGAAAAACAGTAAGAAAAGCAGTAAGAAACGTAAGACAAGAAAGTCACGTAAAGAGAAAAACAGATAGAAAAACAAGTAAGACAAGGAAGTCACGTAAAGAGAAAAACAGTAAGAAAAGCAGCAAGAAACGTAAGACAAGAAAGTCACGTAAAGAGAAAAACAGAAAGAAAAACAAGTAAGACAAGGAAGTCACGTAAAGAGAAAAACAGTAAGAGAAGCAGTAAGAAACGTAAGACAAGAAAGTCACGTAAAGAAAAAAACAGTAAGAAAAATAGTAAGACAAGAAAGTCACATAAAGAGAAAAACAGAAAGAAAAACAAGTAAGAAACACAAGTTGGAAACCCAAGAGTGGGAGGAGCCAAGAAAGAGTATAAAAGCCAAGAGAGGCACAGACAAGACAGAAGTCAAACAGACACACAAGAGAACACACATTGGGCCAGCCTGAGGAAGGCACAGATATGCCGAAACGTCGCGAGGGCCCAATGATGTACAATGCGCATACACCCAAGATGGGTAATTTTTTGAAACAGGGCAGGGGTATCACCACCCAGCCCCATCGATGGCCCGTGCACCTCAGGCTACCAGCTTGCTGGTGGCCTGTTTCTTTTCTAACACCTAACCAGCCAGTGCCTCGTGGGGTTGGGGATGCCCCTGCCCAAACCCAAGACCCTAACCCTAACCAGGGGGGGTCCCCTAAAAAACAGAAAAACCTAGAACACAAAGACAAAGAGTCACGTAAAAAACCGAGTAGGAAACAAGGAAAGGACATAAAAGGAAGGGGGTGCCAAAATCATAAACATGAATAAAGATCAAAGGACGGGATGTCAAAACAGCAGGGGGTGCCATGAAAAATAATAATAAATGAAGAAAAGTAGACAAAGAGAAAGTCACGTAAAAGAAACAGAGAAAGAAAAGTAAGAAACAAAGATAAAGAGATGAAAAGTAAGAGAAAACATAAGTACAGTAAGACAAGGAAGTCACGAAAAGAGAAAAACAGTAAGAAAAGCAGTAAGAAACGTAAGACAAGAAAGTCACGTAAAGAGAAAAACAGATAGAAAAACAAGTAAGACAAGGAAGTCACGTAAAGAGAAAAACAGTAAGAAAAGCAGCAAGAAACGTAAGACAAGAAAGTCACGTAAAGAGAAAAACAGAAAGAAAAACAAGTAAGACAAGGAAGTCACGTAAAGAGAAAAACAGTAAGAGAAGCAGTAAGAAACGTAAGACAAGAAAGTCACGTAAAGAAAAAAACAGTAAGAAAAATAGTAAGACAAGAAAGTCACATAAAGAGAAAAACAGAAAGAAAAACAAGTAAGAAACACAAGTTGGAAACCCAAGAGTGGGAGGAGCCAAGAAAGAGTATAAAAGCCAAGAGAGGCACAGACAAGACAGAAGTCAAACAGACACACAAGAGAACACACATTGGGCCAGCCTGAGGAAGGCACAGATATGCCGAAACGTCGCGAGGGCCCAATGATGTACAATGCGCATACACCCAAGATGGGTAATTTTTTGAAACAGGGCAGGGGTATCACCACCCAGCCCCATCGATGGCCCGTGCACCTCAGGCTACCAGCTTGCTGGTGGCCTGTTTCTTTTCTAACACCTAACCAGCCAGTGCCTCGTGGGGTTGGGGATGCCCCTGCCCAAACCCAAGACCCTAACCCTAACCAGGGGGGGTCCCCTAAAAAACAGAAAAACCTAGAACACAAAGACAAAGAGTCACGTAAAAAACCGAGTAGGAAACAAGGAAAGGACATAAAAGGAAGGGGGTGCCAAAATCATAAACATGAATAAAGATCAAAGGACGGGATGTCAAAACAGCAGGGGGTGCCATGAAAAATAATAATAAATGAAGAAAAGTAGACAAAGAGAAAGTCACGTAAAAGAAACAGAGAAAGAAAAGTAAGAAACAAAGATAAAGAGATGAAAAGTAAGAGAAAACATAAGTACAGTAAGACAAGGAAGTCACGAAAAGAGAAAAACAGTAAGAAAAGCAGTAAGAAACGTAAGACAAGAAAGTCACGTAAAGAGAAAAACAGATAGAAAAACAAGTAAGACAAGGAAGTCACGTAAAGAGAAAAACAGTAAGAAAAGCAGCAAGAAACGTAAGACAAGAAAGTCACGTAAAGAGAAAAACAGAAAGAAAAACAAGTAAGACAAGGAAGTCACGTAAAGAGAAAAACAGTAAGAGAAGCAGTAAGAAACGTAAGACAAGAAAGTCACGTAAAGAAAAAAACAGTAAGAAAAATAGTAAGACAAGAAAGTCACATAAAGAGAAAAACAGAAAGAAAAACAAGTAAGAAACACAAGTTGGAAACCCAAGAGTGGGAGGAGCCAAGAAAGAGTATAAAAGCCAAGAGAGGCACAGACAAGACAGAAGTCAAACAGACACACAAGAGAACACACATTGGGCCAGCCTGAGGAAGGCACAGATATGCCGAAACGTCGCGAGGGCCCAATGATGTACAATGCGCATACACCCAAGATGGGTAATTTTTTGAAACAGGGCAGGGGTATCACCACCCAGCCCCATCGATGGCCCGTGCACCTCAGGCTACCAGCTTGCTGGTGGCCTGTTTCTTTTCTAACACCTAACCAGCCAGTGCCTCGTGGGGTTGGGGATGCCCCTGCCCAAACCCAAGACCCTAACCCTAACCAGGGGGGGTCCCCTAAAAAACAGAAAAACCTAGAACACAAAGACAAAGAGTCACGTAAAAAACCGAGTAGGAAACAAGGAAAGGACATAAAAGGAAGGGGGTGCCAAAATCATAAACATGAATAAAGATCAAAGGACGGGATGTCAAAACAGCAGGGGGTGCCATGAAAAATAATAATAAATGAAGAAAAGTAGACAAAGAGAAAGTCACGTAAAAGAAACAGAGAAAGAAAAGTAAGAAACAAAGATAAAGAGATGAAAAGTAAGAGAAAACATAAGTACAGTAAGACAAGGAAGTCACGAAAAGAGAAAAACAGTAAGAAAAGCAGTAAGAAACGTAAGACAAGAAAGTCACGTAAAGAGAAAAACAGATAGAAAAACAAGTAAGACAAGGAAGTCACGTAAAGAGAAAAACAGTAAGAAAAGCAGCAAGAAACGTAAGACAAGAAAGTCACGTAAAGAGAAAAACAGAAAGAAAAACAAGTAAGACAAGGAAGTCACGTAAAGAGAAAAACAGTAAGAGAAGCAGTAAGAAACGTAAGACAAGAAAGTCACGTAAAGAAAAAAACAGTAAGAAAAATAGTAAGACAAGAAAGTCACATAAAGAGAAAAACAGAAAGAAAAACAAGTAAGAAACACAAGTTGGAAACCCAAGAGTGGGAGGAGCCAAGAAAGAGTATAAAAGCCAAGAGAGGCACAGACAAGACAGAAGTCAAACAGACACACAAGAGAACACACATTGGGCCAGCCTGAGGAAGGCACAGATATGCCGAAACGTCGCGAGGGCCCAATGATGTACAATGCGCATACACCCAAGATGGGTAATTTTTTGAAACAGGGCAGGGGTATCACCACCCAGCCCCATCGATGGCCCGTGCACCTCAGGCTACCAGCTTGCTGGTGGCCTGTTTCTTTTCTAACACCTAACCAGCCAGTGCCTCGTGGGGTTGGGGATGCCCCTGCCCAAACCCAAGACCCTAACCCTAACCAGGGGGGGTCCCCTAAAAAACAGAAAAACCTAGAACACAAAGACAAAGAGTCACGTAAAAAACCGAGTAGGAAACAAGGAAAGGACATAAAAGGAAGGGGGTGCCAAAATCATAAACATGAATAAAGATCAAAGGACGGGATGTCAAAACAGCAGGGGGTGCCATGAAAAATAATAATAAATGAAGAAAAGTAGACAAAGAGAAAGTCACGTAAAAGAAACAGAGAAAGAAAAGTAAGAAACAAAGATAAAGAGATGAAAAGTAAGAGAAAACATAAGTACAGTAAGACAAGGAAGTCACGAAAAGAGAAAAACAGTAAGAAAAGCAGTAAGAAACGTAAGACAAGAAAGTCACGTAAAGAGAAAAACAGATAGAAAAACAAGTAAGACAAGGAAGTCACGTAAAGAGAAAAACAGTAAGAAAAGCAGCAAGAAACGTAAGACAAGAAAGTCACGTAAAGAGAAAAACAGAAAGAAAAACAAGTAAGACAAGGAAGTCACGTAAAGAGAAAAACAGTAAGAGAAGCAGTAAGAAACGTAAGACAAGAAAGTCACGTAAAGAAAAAAACAGTAAGAAAAATAGTAAGACAAGAAAGTCACATAAAGAGAAAAACAGAAAGAAAAACAAGTAAGAAACACAAGTTGGAAACCCAAGAGTGGGAGGAGCCAAGAAAGAGTATAAAAGCCAAGAGAGGCACAGACAAGACAGAAGTCAAACAGACACACAAGAGAACACACATTGGGCCAGCCTGAGGAAGGCACAGATATGCCGAAACGTCGCGAGGGCCCAATGATGTACAATGCGCATACACCCAAGATGGGTAATTTTTTGAAACAGGGCAGGGGTATCACCACCCAGCCCCATCGATGGCCCGTGCACCTCAGGCTACCAGCTTGCTGGTGGCCTGTTTCTTTTCTAACACCTAACCAGCCAGTGCCTCGTGGGGTTGGGGATGCCCCTGCCCAAACCCAAGACCCTAACCCTAACCAGGGGGGGTCCCCTAAAAAACAGAAAAACCTAGAACACAAAGACAAAGAGTCACGTAAAAAACCGAGTAGGAAACAAGGAAAGGACATAAAAGGAAGGGGGTGCCAAAATCATAAACATGAATAAAGATCAAAGGACGGGATGTCAAAACAGCAGGGGGTGCCATGAAAAATAATAATAAATGAAGAAAAGTAGACAAAGAGAAAGTCACGTAAAAGAAACAGAGAAAGAAAAGTAAGAAACAAAGATAAAGAGATGAAAAGTAAGAGAAAACATAAGTACAGTAAGACAAGGAAGTCACGAAAAGAGAAAAACAGTAAGAAAAGCAGTAAGAAACGTAAGACAAGAAAGTCACGTAAAGAGAAAAACAGATAGAAAAACAAGTAAGACAAGGAAGTCACGTAAAGAGAAAAACAGTAAGAAAAGCAGCAAGAAACGTAAGACAAGAAAGTCACGTAAAGAGAAAAACAGAAAGAAAAACAAGTAAGACAAGGAAGTCACGTAAAGAGAAAAACAGTAAGAGAAGCAGTAAGAAACGTAAGACAAGAAAGTCACGTAAAGAAAAAAACAGTAAGAAAAATAGTAAGACAAGAAAGTCACATAAAGAGAAAAACAGAAAGAAAAACAAGTAAGAAACACAAGTTGGAAACCCAAGAGTGGGAGGAGCCAAGAAAGAGTATAAAAGCCAAGAGAGGCACAGACAAGACAGAAGTCAAACAGACACACAAGAGAACACACATTGGGCCAGCCTGAGGAAGGCACAGATATGCCGAAACGTCGCGAGGGCCCAATGATGTACAATGCGCATACACCCAAGATGGGTAATTTTTTGAAACAGGGCAGGGGTATCACCACCCAGCCCCATCGATGGCCCGTGCACCTCAGGCTACCAGCTTGCTGGTGGCCTGTTTCTTTTCTAACACCTAACCAGCCAGTGCCTCGTGGGGTTGGGGATGCCCCTGCCCAAACCCAAGACCCTAACCCTAACCAGGGGGGGTCCCCTAAAAAACAGAAAAACCTAGAACACAAAGACAAAGAGTCACGTAAAAAACCGAGTAGGAAACAAGGAAAGGACATAAAAGGAAGGGGGTGCCAAAATCATAAACATGAATAAAGATCAAAGGACGGGATGTCAAAACAGCAGGGGGTGCCATGAAAAATAATAATAAATGAAGAAAAGTAGACAAAGAGAAAGTCACGTAAAAGAAACAGAGAAAGAAAAGTAAGAAACAAAGATAAAGAGATGAAAAGTAAGAGAAAACATAAGTACAGTAAGACAAGGAAGTCACGAAAAGAGAAAAACAGTAAGAAAAGCAGTAAGAAACGTAAGACAAGAAAGTCACGTAAAGAGAAAAACAGATAGAAAAACAAGTAAGACAAGGAAGTCACGTAAAGAGAAAAACAGTAAGAAAAGCAGCAAGAAACGTAAGACAAGAAAGTCACGTAAAGAGAAAAACAGAAAGAAAAACAAGTAAGACAAGGAAGTCACGTAAAGAGAAAAACAGTAAGAGAAGCAGTAAGAAACGTAAGACAAGAAAGTCACGTAAAGAAAAAAACAGTAAGAAAAATAGTAAGACAAGAAAGTCACATAAAGAGAAAAACAGAAAGAAAAACAAGTAAGAAACACAAGTTGGAAACCCAAGAGTGGGAGGAGCCAAGAAAGAGTATAAAAGCCAAGAGAGGCACAGACAAGACAGAAGTCAAACAGACACACAAGAGAACACACATTGGGCCAGCCTGAGGAAGGCACAGATATGCCGAAACGTCGCGAGGGCCCAATGATGTACAATGCGCATACACCCAAGATGGGTAATTTTTTGAAACAGGGCAGGGGTATCACCACCCAGCCCCATCGATGGCCCGTGCACCTCAGGCTACCAGCTTGCTGGTGGCCTGTTTCTTTTCTAACACCTAACCAGCCAGTGCCTCGTGGGGTTGGGGATGCCCCTGCCCAAACCCAAGACCCTAACCCTAACCAGGGGGGGTCCCCTAAAAAACAGAAAAACCTAGAACACAAAGACAAAGAGTCACGTAAAAAACCGAGTAGGAAACAAGGAAAGGACATAAAAGGAAGGGGGTGCCAAAATCATAAACATGAATAAAGATCAAAGGACGGGATGTCAAAACAGCAGGGGGTGCCATGAAAAATAATAATAAATGAAGAAAAGTAGACAAAGAGAAAGTCACGTAAAAGAAACAGAGAAAGAAAAGTAAGAAACAAAGATAAAGAGATGAAAAGTAAGAGAAAACATAAGTACAGTAAGACAAGGAAGTCACGAAAAGAGAAAAACAGTAAGAAAAGCAGTAAGAAACGTAAGACAAGAAAGTCACGTAAAGAGAAAAACAGATAGAAAAACAAGTAAGACAAGGAAGTCACGTAAAGAGAAAAACAGTAAGAAAAGCAGCAAGAAACGTAAGACAAGAAAGTCACGTAAAGAGAAAAACAGAAAGAAAAACAAGTAAGACAAGGAAGTCACGTAAAGAGAAAAACAGTAAGAGAAGCAGTAAGAAACGTAAGACAAGAAAGTCACGTAAAGAAAAAAACAGTAAGAAAAATAGTAAGACAAGAAAGTCACATAAAGAGAAAAACAGAAAGAAAAACAAGTAAGAAACACAAGTTGGAAACCCAAGAGTGGGAGGAGCCAAGAAAGAGTATAAAAGCCAAGAGAGGCACAGACAAGACAGAAGTCAAACAGACACACAAGAGAACACACATTGGGCCAGCCTGAGGAAGGCACAGATATGCCGAAACGTCGCGAGGGCCCAATGATGTACAATGCGCATACACCCAAGATGGGTAATTTTTTGAAACAGGGCAGGGGTATCACCACCCAGCCCCATCGATGGCCCGTGCACCTCAGGCTACCAGCTTGCTGGTGGCCTGTTTCTTTTCTAACACCTAACCAGCCAGTGCCTCGTGGGGTTGGGGATGCCCCTGCCCAAACCCAAGACCCTAACCCTAACCAGGGGGGGTCCCCTAAAAAACAGAAAAACCTAGAACACAAAGACAAAGAGTCACGTAAAAAACCGAGTAGGAAACAAGGAAAGGACATAAAAGGAAGGGGGTGCCAAAATCATAAACATGAATAAAGATCAAAGGACGGGATGTCAAAACAGCAGGGGGTGCCATGAAAAATAATAATAAATGAAGAAAAGTAGACAAAGAGAAAGTCACGTAAAAGAAACAGAGAAAGAAAAGTAAGAAACAAAGATAAAGAGATGAAAAGTAAGAGAAAACATAAGTACAGTAAGACAAGGAAGTCACGAAAAGAGAAAAACAGTAAGAAAAGCAGTAAGAAACGTAAGACAAGAAAGTCACGTAAAGAGAAAAACAGATAGAAAAACAAGTAAGACAAGGAAGTCACGTAAAGAGAAAAACAGTAAGAAAAGCAGCAAGAAACGTAAGACAAGAAAGTCACGTAAAGAGAAAAACAGAAAGAAAAACAAGTAAGACAAGGAAGTCACGTAAAGAGAAAAACAGTAAGAGAAGCAGTAAGAAACGTAAGACAAGAAAGTCACGTAAAGAAAAAAACAGTAAGAAAAATAGTAAGACAAGAAAGTCACATAAAGAGAAAAACAGAAAGAAAAACAAGTAAGAAACACAAGTTGGAAACCCAAGAGTGGGAGGAGCCAAGAAAGAGTATAAAAGCCAAGAGAGGCACAGACAAGACAGAAGTCAAACAGACACACAAGAGAACACACATTGGGCCAGCCTGAGGAAGGCACAGATATGCCGAAACGTCGCGAGGGCCCAATGATGTACAATGCGCATACACCCAAGATGGGTAATTTTTTGAAACAGGGCAGGGGTATCACCACCCAGCCCCATCGATGGCCCGTGCACCTCAGGCTACCAGCTTGCTGGTGGCCTGTTTCTTTTCTAACACCTAACCAGCCAGTGCCTCGTGGGGTTGGGGATGCCCCTGCCCAAACCCAAGACCCTAACCCTAACCAGGGGGGGTCCCCTAAAAAACAGAAAAACCTAGAACACAAAGACAAAGAGTCACGTAAAAAACCGAGTAGGAAACAAGGAAAGGACATAAAAGGAAGGGGGTGCCAAAATCATAAACATGAATAAAGATCAAAGGACGGGATGTCAAAACAGCAGGGGGTGCCATGAAAAATAATAATAAATGAAGAAAAGTAGACAAAGAGAAAGTCACGTAAAAGAAACAGAGAAAGAAAAGTAAGAAACAAAGATAAAGAGATGAAAAGTAAGAGAAAACATAAGTACAGTAAGACAAGGAAGTCACGAAAAGAGAAAAACAGTAAGAAAAGCAGTAAGAAACGTAAGACAAGAAAGTCACGTAAAGAGAAAAACAGATAGAAAAACAAGTAAGACAAGGAAGTCACGTAAAGAGAAAAACAGTAAGAAAAGCAGCAAGAAACGTAAGACAAGAAAGTCACGTAAAGAGAAAAACAGAAAGAAAAACAAGTAAGACAAGGAAGTCACGTAAAGAGAAAAACAGTAAGAGAAGCAGTAAGAAACGTAAGACAAGAAAGTCACGTAAAAAAAAAAACAGTAAGAAAAATAGTAAGACAAGAAAGTCACATAAAGAGAAAAACAGAAAGAAAAACAAGTAAGAAACACAAGTTGGAAACCCAAGAGTGGGAGGAGCCAAGAAAGAGTATAAAAGCCAAGAGAGGCACAGACAAGACAGAAGTCAAACAGACACACAAGAGAACACACATTGGGCCAGCCTGAGGAAGGCACAGATATGCCGAAACGTCGCGAGGGCCCAATGATGTACAATGCGCATACACCCAAGATGGGTAATTTTTTGAAACAGGGCAGGGGTATCACCACCCAGCCCCATCGATGGCCCGTGCACCTCAGGCTACCAGCTTGCTGGTGGCCTGTTTCTTTTCTAACACCTAACCAGCCAGTGCCTCGTGGGGTTGGGGATGCCCCTGCCCAAACCCAAGACCCTAACCCTAACCAGGGGGGGTCCCCTAAAAAACAGAAAAACCTAGAACACAAAGACAAAGAGTCACGTAAAAAACCGAGTAGGAAACAAGGAAAGGACATAAAAGGAAGGGGGTGCCAAAATCATAAACATGAATAAAGATCAAAGGACGGGATGTCAAAACAGCAGGGGGTGCCATGAAAAATAATAATAAATGAAGAAAAGTAGACAAAGAGAAAGTCACGTAAAAGAAACAGAGAAAGAAAAGTAAGAAACAAAGATAAAGAGATGAAAAGTAAGAGAAAACATAAGTACAGTAAGACAAGGAAGTCACGAAAAGAGAAAAACAGTAAGAAAAGCAGTAAGAAACGTAAGACAAGAAAGTCACGTAAAGAGAAAAACAGATAGAAAAACAAGTAAGACAAGGAAGTCACGTAAAGAGAAAAACAGTAAGAAAAGCAGCAAGAAACGTAAGACAAGAAAGTCACGTAAAGAGAAAAACAGAAAGAAAAACAAGTAAGACAAGGAAGTCACGTAAAGAGAAAAACAGTAAGAGAAGCAGTAAGAAACGTAAGACAAGAAAGTCACGTAAAGAAAAAAACAGTAAGAAAAATAGTAAGACAAGAAAGTCACATAAAGAGAAAAACAGAAAGAAAAACAAGTAAGAAACACAAGTTGGAAACCCAAGAGTGGGAGGAGCCAAGAAAGAGTATAAAAGCCAAGAGAGGCACAGACAAGACAGAAGTCAAACAGACACACAAGAGAACACACATTGGGCCAGCCTGAGGAAGGCACAGATATGCCGAAACGTCGCGAGGGCCCAATGATGTACAATGCGCATACACCCAAGATGGGTAATTTTTTGAAACAGGGCAGGGGTATCACCACCCAGCCCCATCGATGGCCCGTGCACCTCAGGCTACCAGCTTGCTGGTGGCCTGTTTCTTTTCTAACACCTAACCAGCCAGTGCCTCGTGGGGTTGGGGATGCCCCTGCCCAAACCCAAGACCCTAACCCTAACCAGGGGGGGTCCCCTAAAAAACAGAAAAACCTAGAACACAAAGACAAAGAGTCACGTAAAAAACCGAGTAGGAAACAAGGAAAGGACATAAAAGGAAGGGGGTGCCAAAATCATAAACATGAATAAAGATCAAAGGACGGGATGTCAAAACAGCAGGGGGTGCCATGAAAAATAATAATAAATGAAGAAAAGTAGACAAAGAGAAAGTCACGTAAAAGAAACAGAGAAAGAAAAGTAAGAAACAAAGATAAAGAGATGAAAAGTAAGAGAAAACATAAGTACAGTAAGACAAGGAAGTCACGAAAAGAGAAAAACAGTAAGAAAAGCAGTAAGAAACGTAAGACAAGAAAGTCACGTAAAGAGAAAAACAGATAGAAAAACAAGTAAGACAAGGAAGTCACGTAAAGAGAAAAACAGTAAGAAAAGCAGCAAGAAACGTAAGACAAGAAAGTCACGTAAAGAGAAAAACAGAAAGAAAAACAAGTAAGACAAGGAAGTCACGTAAAGAGAAAAACAGTAAGAGAAGCAGTAAGAAACGTAAGACAAGAAAGTCACGTAAAGAAAAAAACAGTAAGAAAAATAGTAAGACAAGAAAGTCACATAAAGAGAAAAACAGAAAGAAAAACAAGTAAGAAACACAAGTTGGAAACCCAAGAGTGGGAGGAGCCAAGAAAGAGTATAAAAGCCAAGAGAGGCACAGACAAGACAGAAGTCAAACAGACACACAAGAGAACACACATTGGGCCAGCCTGAGGAAGGCACAGATATGCCGAAACGTCGCGAGGGCCCAATGATGTACAATGCGCATACACCCAAGATGGGTAATTTTTTGAAACAGGGCAGGGGTATCACCACCCAGCCCCATCGATGGCCCGTGCACCTCAGGCTACCAGCTTGCTGGTGGCCTGTTTCTTTTCTAACACCTAACCAGCCAGTGCCTCGTGGGGTTGGGGATGCCCCTGCCCAAACCCAAGACCCTAACCCTAACCAGGGGGGGTCCCCTAAAAAACAGAAAAACCTAGAACACAAAGACAAAGAGTCACGTAAAAAACCGAGTAGGAAACAAGGAAAGGACATAAAAGGAAGGGGGTGCCAAAATCATAAACATGAATAAAGATCAAAGGACGGGATGTCAAAACAGCAGGGGGTGCCATGAAAAATAATAATAAATGAAGAAAAGTAGACAAAGAGAAAGTCACGTAAAAGAAACAGAGAAAGAAAAGTAAGAAACAAAGATAAAGAGATGAAAAGTAAGAGAAAACATAAGTACAGTAAGACAAGGAAGTCACGAAAAGAGAAAAACAGTAAGAAAAGCAGTAAGAAACGTAAGACAAGAAAGTCACGTAAAGAGAAAAACAGATAGAAAAACAAGTAAGACAAGGAAGTCACGTAAAGAGAAAAACAGTAAGAAAAGCAGCAAGAAACGTAAGACAAGAAAGTCACGTAAAGAGAAAAACAGAAAGAAAAACAAGTAAGACAAGGAAGTCACGTAAAGAGAAAAACAGTAAGAGAAGCAGTAAGAAACGTAAGACAAGAAAGTCACGTAAAGAAAAAAACAGTAAGAAAAATAGTAAGACAAGAAAGTCACATAAAGAGAAAAACAGAAAGAAAAACAAGTAAGAAACACAAGTTGGAAACCCAAGAGTGGGAGGAGCCAAGAAAGAGTATAAAAGCCAAGAGAGGCACAGACAAGACAGAAGTCAAACAGACACACAAGAGAACACACATTGGGCCAGCCTGAGGAAGGCACAGATATGCCGAAACGTCGCGAGGGCCCAATGATGTACAATGCGCATACACCCAAGATGGGTAATTTTTTGAAACAGGGCAGGGGTATCACCACCCAGCCCCATCGATGGCCCGTGCACCTCAGGCTACCAGCTTGCTGGTGGCCTGTTTCTTTTCTAACACCTAACCAGCCAGTGCCTCGTGGGGTTGGGGATGCCCCTGCCCAAACCCAAGACCCTAACCCTAACCAGGGGGGGTCCCCTAAAAAACAGAAAAACCTAGAACACAAAGACAAAGAGTCACGTAAAAAACCGAGTAGGAAACAAGGAAAGGACATAAAAGGAAGGGGGTGCCAAAATCATAAACATGAATAAAGATCAAAGGACGGGATGTCAAAACAGCAGGGGGTGCCATGAAAAATAATAATAAATGAAGAAAAGTAGACAAAGAGAAAGTCACGTAAAAGAAACAGAGAAAGAAAAGTAAGAAACAAAGATAAAGAGATGAAAAGTAAGAGAAAACATAAGTACAGTAAGACAAGGAAGTCACGAAAAGAGAAAAACAGTAAGAAAAGCAGTAAGAAACGTAAGACAAGAAAGTCACGTAAAGAGAAAAACAGATAGAAAAACAAGTAAGACAAGGAAGTCACGTAAAGAGAAAAACAGTAAGAAAAGCAGCAAGAAACGTAAGACAAGAAAGTCACGTAAAGAGAAAAACAGAAAGAAAAACAAGTAAGACAAGGAAGTCACGTAAAGAGAAAAACAGTAAGAGAAGCAGTAAGAAACGTAAGACAAGAAAGTCACGTAAAGAAAAAAACAGTAAGAAAAATAGTAAGACAAGAAAGTCACATAAAGAGAAAAACAGAAAGAAAAACAAGTAAGAAACACAAGTTGGAAACCCAAGAGTGGGAGGAGCCAAGAAAGAGTATAAAAGCCAAGAGAGGCACAGACAAGACAGAAGTCAAACAGACACACAAGAGAACACACATTGGGCCAGCCTGAGGAAGGCACAGATATGCCGAAACGTCGCGAGGGCCCAATGATGTACAATGCGCATACACCCAAGATGGGTAATTTTTTGAAACAGGGCAGGGGTATCACCACCCAGCCCCATCGATGGCCCGTGCACCTCAGGCTACCAGCTTGCTGGTGGCCTGTTTCTTTTCTAACACCTAACCAGCCAGTGCCTCGTGGGGTTGGGGATGCCCCTGCCCAAACCCAAGACCCTAACCCTAACCAGGGGGGGTCCCCTAAAAAACAGAAAAACCTAGAACACAAAGACAAAGAGTCACGTAAAAAACCGAGTAGGAAACAAGGAAAGGACATAAAAGGAAGGGGGTGCCAAAATCATAAACATGAATAAAGATCAAAGGACGGGATGTCAAAACAGCAGGGGGTGCCATGAAAAATAATAATAAATGAAGAAAAGTAGACAAAGAGAAAGTCACGTAAAAGAAACAGAGAAAGAAAAGTAAGAAACAAAGATAAAGAGATGAAAAGTAAGAGAAAACATAAGTACAGTAAGACAAGGAAGTCACGAAAAGAGAAAAACAGTAAGAAAAGCAGTAAGAAACGTAAGACAAGAAAGTCACGTAAAGAGAAAAACAGATAGAAAAACAAGTAAGACAAGGAAGTCACGTAAAGAGAAAAACAGTAAGAAAAGCAGCAAGAAACGTAAGACAAGAAAGTCACGTAAAGAGAAAAACAGAAAGAAAAACAAGTAAGACAAGGAAGTCACGTAAAGAGAAAAACAGTAAGAGAAGCAGTAAGAAACGTAAGACAAGAAAGTCACGTAAAGAAAAAAACAGTAAGAAAAATAGTAAGACAAGAAAGTCACATAAAGAGAAAAACAGAAAGAAAAACAAGTAAGAAACACAAGTTGGAAACCCAAGAGTGGGAGGAGCCAAGAAAGAGTATAAAAGCCAAGAGAGGCACAGACAAGACAGAAGTCAAACAGACACACAAGAGAACACACATTGGGCCAGCCTGAGGAAGGCACAGATATGCCGAAACGTCGCGAGGGCCCAATGATGTACAATGCGCATACACCCAAGATGGGTAATTTTTTGAAACAGGGCAGGGGTATCACCACCCAGCCCCATCGATGGCCCGTGCACCTCAGGCTACCAGCTTGCTGGTGGCCTGTTTCTTTTCTAACACCTAACCAGCCAGTGCCTCGTGGGGTTGGGGATGCCCCTGCCCAAACCCAAGACCCTAACCCTAACCAGGGGGGGTCCCCTAAAAAACAGAAAAACCTAGAACACAAAGACAAAGAGTCACGTAAAAAACCGAGTAGGAAACAAGGAAAGGACATAAAAGGAAGGGGGTGCCAAAATCATAAACATGAATAAAGATCAAAGGACGGGATGTCAAAACAGCAGGGGGTGCCATGAAAAATAATAATAAATGAAGAAAAGTAGACAAAGAGAAAGTCACGTAAAAGAAACAGAGAAAGAAAAGTAAGAAACAAAGATAAAGAGATGAAAAGTAAGAGAAAACATAAGTACAGTAAGACAAGGAAGTCACGAAAAGAGAAAAACAGTAAGAAAAGCAGTAAGAAACGTAAGACAAGAAAGTCACGTAAAGAGAAAAACAGATAGAAAAACAAGTAAGACAAGGAAGTCACGTAAAGAGAAAAACAGTAAGAAAAGCAGCAAGAAACGTAAGACAAGAAAGTCACGTAAAGAGAAAAACAGAAAGAAAAACAAGTAAGACAAGGAAGTCACGTAAAGAGAAAAACAGTAAGAGAAGCAGTAAGAAACGTAAGACAAGAAAGTCACGTAAAGAAAAAAACAGTAAGAAAAATAGTAAGACAAGAAAGTCACATAAAGAGAAAAACAGAAAGAAAAACAAGTAAGAAACACAAGTTGGAAACCCAAGAGTGGGAGGAGCCAAGAAAGAGTATAAAAGCCAAGAGAGGCACAGACAAGACAGAAGTCAAACAGACACACAAGAGAACACACATTGGGCCAGCCTGAGGAAGGCACAGATATGCCGAAACGTCGCGAGGGCCCAATGATGTACAATGCGCATACACCCAAGATGGGTAATTTTTTGAAACAGGGCAGGGGTATCACCACCCAGCCCCATCGATGGCCCGTGCACCTCAGGCTACCAGCTTGCTGGTGGCCTGTTTCTTTTCTAACACCTAACCCTAACCCCTAACCCTAACCCTAACCCTAACCCTAACCCCCTAACCCTAACCCCCCCTAACCCCTAACCCTAACCCCCTAACCCTAACCCTAACCCGAAGTGGGGAGGGATCATTGCGTTTTCTTTCACAAATCCTAACCCTAACACAATCCTGACAAGATTCACCCAGCATAGGTACAATGTGTTAAGGAAAAAGAACACACACACACAACTAGTGAAACACTTCCTGTCACATAGCTGGGAATCTGTCAGAGCAACAGTAATACAGGCAAATCCCAGATGGACTACTCAGCAGAGGAGGAAGGCTGAAAGACTCTGGATTGCCAAACTGGACACTGTACACCCTAAGGGGTTAAATGAAAAAAGTTTTTAAAGGACATAATGTCCACATAATGTACATACTTGCCTATTATTTATGTCTATTATTACTGTTTTGTTATTACTGTGATCACTATGTTCCTTATCATCATCGTTGTTACCAGTACTCCGCCTGTCTGTATATGTTTACTGGAGCATCCTGACCATGAGACTTATCCTGACCCTAACCAGTCCTAACCCTGTGCTGAGTTTAATTCCATCCTTGAAGCCCAACCCTGATTTCAATCCTAAACCTAACCACATTTAACCCTATATTGGGATAACCCTCAACTCCAAACTCCACCCTCCCTCCCTCTTTCTCTCTCTCTCTCTCTCTCTCTCTCTCTCTCTCTCTCTCTCTCACACTCTTTCTCTTTCTTACCCCTTTCTCCTGCCGCCCCCCCCCCCCCTCTCATCTCGGGTTCATCACAATGGAAGTCTCATGCCCAGGATGCCAACACAATCCTTTTTAGGACACCATATTGGAGACATGGTTCCTTGAGCCGGGAGCAGGGATGGCCAGTGCATTGGTGCTCGATCGCCTGCGGCGACCGAGCCCCCATCTTATGTTCTCCTAACCGGCGAGTGCCCCCTGTCGACCCACTCCTGGAACCCTCTGCCCTTACACGGAATCACTGTGTGTATATATGTGTATGGATACTTTCAATTATTGTATATACCATCAACATAATTTTAATGGTGATAATGCCCTTTTATCTCTCATATGGAGAAGGACTTTTGTAAATACTGTATATTTCTATCCACACGTTACTGTCGTCCGGTGTGTATATATTTTTTACTGTATATATTTTTAACTGCATACTTTATCAACACTATTTTGTTCATGATCTTGTTCTTTTGACTCTCAAATGGAGAGCAACAAGTATTGAAAAATGTATTGTTCATGTGTTTCTGGGATCCAGGATGCTCCTGAATGCAGCAAACGGCCAGCAGCCAATCGTTTTAATTCTTTCGAGAGGGTCCCCTGACTCACGGAGCAGGAGCTCCTCTCATTGGCTGTCTAGGCCCGCAAAGTTTGAATGTTGACATGCGCAGTATACACACCTGTGACACGGATTGTAACGTTATTCTGTTGTACTATTTCTCACTCTTTGAGTAAGCCAGCCTGAAGAAGGTTAATATTGACCGAAACGTCGCGACTTTGGCTTATTTCTTTGTGAATTTTGTAAAATTAGTTTGTTTTTATTTTTTGCATTAAGCGAAAATAAAGCTTTTTTTCATTCTCTGAAAAAACGTGAGGATTATTATTATTATTATTTTTGGGACACACAGCAATTTTTACACTGCTAGCACGGTCCCCAGCGACCATTTGTCTAAGCTGGGACAACAAGTGTGCCTGCAAAAATGCCCACGTTTTATCCAGAAGACGACTGGACCGTCGTCCGCCATCGCAGAGGCCGGAGAGGCGACCGCGACTTCAGAGACGACCGGAGGTCTCCCAGACGGACCAGCTACCCGTCCCGTGCCGTGCGCCGCACCTACGCATCGGTGGTGAGGGGACATGACCGCCGTGAGGAGAGAGAAATTCCCCACAACGCTCACCCGGCATGGCGTCAACACCGGAGGGCAGAACAGCCAGCTCCAGTCCGCTATGCAGCCCGCTACCGTGATCGGCCGGAACAAAGGCACCGTTTTGAACAGGAGCGAGCCCGGGATCGTAGCTACCCATCCCACACTGAGCGCCGGACCTACGCTTCAGTGGTGAGTGGATGGCACCACCGGAGAGAGGAGAGAGAAATCCCCCACACATGGCGGCAGCGTCGGAGCAGAGAGCGACCAACTACGACCCGCTATGCTGCCCGTCACGGGGATCAACACGAGCAGAGGCGCCTGGCTGACCGAGGACAAGCATGGGACAGACGGTATGTGAAACGTGCCAGATTTTCACGACCTGAACCTCCCAGACACGCCGTGCCATCTGATGACACAGACTTTTCAGCTAAAGTGCGGATTATTCACAGACTGATCAAATCTGTTCATCACCTTAAAAACGTTTCAAGGGACAAATATCCGCCCTCCCTGAATAAAATTTTACAGAATTTAATGACTGTCATTAAGCCAGCTGCACCGAGCGAACAAACACAGACTCGAATAGAGGGTAATGCGAAGAACTGGGCATACACAGCACTTTTGATTCTCCGCGATCATTATTCTATGGCTATGGAGGTGGAGCTAAAACGCCTCTTTGAGTTTCCTAAACAGGACTGGGAAGGACCCTTTGAGGTGGCGTCATCCTGGGCCAAGCGCAACCTGGGCCGCCGTCTCCGACCGGAGTCACTGGACCAGACCCAGGCAGCCATCATAGCCAGACTGGCAGACCTGAGAGCGGACACCGAATCGAGAGAACAGAGCCGCGGGACCAGCGAGCCGACACCACAACCAGAGGTGAGGGATGATCTAATAACACTCGACTCGACCGAACCTCTGACAGAAGTGTTGCAGCCAGCTCCAACTGCACAGCCTGCCACGCCACAGCCCAGAGCCGGCCGAACCATAACGGTGACTGCACAGGTGCATGCTCCACCTCCAGCGCGCCCTGTCACCACGGCGACGGCGACCACCATGACCGACACCATCAGCGGTGACTGGTCACCTTTCATAGAGCGCGACGGTGAGGAGGACGACGATCCAAAACCCATCACCCCCACCCCCCATGAAGACCCTCCTGAACCCACACCAACGTCACCAAAAGACCGGAGAGTGGAGAGGGTATTCGCCGCGCTTCGCACAACCTCTGCTGAGGAGGAGCCACCCCCGCCCACTCAGTCCCCGCAACCGGAAGATGACATAATGATCGAGGTAATGGACCTCACTCAGGGGGACGAGACCATCCCCACGAGACCCATAAAAGACATTGAAACAGCGCCTGGACCGTCCACGTCTGCACATCTCGGCCTGCCACGCACCACACAGGACAGACTGAAATCCTGCGTGCAGACCCGCCTCCAGACGAGGAGAATGGAGGAATCCTCCCAGTCTCCTCCCCTTGCACCTGCTTCACCTGCTGAACAACCCGTCCTCCCCACGAGACATCCAAACACGCAGAGGAAGCTGCAGGATTGGAGCCTCCACATCAGGAAATCAGCACTCATCATCGGTGACTCAAATGTAAGCACACTCCCATCTTTTTCAGCGGAGAACGTGCAAATTGACAGCTTCCCCGGTGCAAAGTGGTGCCATGCACAGGCCCTGCTGGAAAAAGCCACTTCCAGCGTAGAAGTGGAAACAATAATTTTATCTTTTGGCCTAAATAACAGATCACAGAGGGACAAGAACACACCAATCACAGAACTGAAAAAGGCACTACTGACGGCCCAGGATGAATTTCCTGAAGCTGACATCTACGTGCCAGTGGTGAACTACTCCTCCGCTCTGCCCCAGAATGAGCAGGACACACTCCTGCACTTAAACACTTTCATTACAAGTCTGGTGAACCACATACCGGCTCTTCCTGATGACAGTTTTGAGACAGGAAGGGACAACATCCACTGGACTGACGTAACGGCTTTGCATATGTTGGAGCACTGGAATGCTTTTGTGGAGTCCCCTTGAGCCCATCTGATAAAAGGGAGGGGGTAAGTTCTGGTGTTATTAACTTGTCTAAGCATTTTAAGCCTTCCACTGCCCAGCGGAACCTCCTGAATAGGGGTCTTAATTTCATTCCTGCAATAGGTCCTGACAAAAATTTCAAATTACAATGTAAGCATGATATTCAACAATATCACAGGAGAATCAAATTGGCTATTCATTATGGGGAGAAGTCTGAAGCAGAACCCCAGCCTTTCACTCTTAAATCTGAGTGGTCTCCTCCATTAGGTCAGCTTCCACAGGAAGTGTCCACTTTAATGAAGGCTGACTATGAATATTTTAATAACCATTTCCACATCAGCCACGTTAAACCAAATTTAACGGAGGAGGAGCTCAAAGCTCTTAAAGAACTGAAAGAAAATAAATCAATAATCCTAAAACCAGCAGATAAAGGCAGCGCTGTAGTAATCTTGGACAGGGATCAATACCTACAAGAGGGCTACAGACAATTACATGATAAAACCTATTATTCTAAATTAAAGAAACCCATTTATTTGGATACGTTACCTATTGTGGAGAAAATTGTTAATAATCTACACCTAAAAAAATTCATTAATTTCAAACAAAAAACCTATTTACTGGGCTCCGCTGAGCCAAGGGGAAGGCTCTTTTATTTGTTACCTAAGATCCACAAAGACCCAGCAAAGTGGTCTATACCATTTCAGGTGCCTCCCGGGCGTCCCATTGTGTCTGATTGCGGTAGTGAAACTTACCACACTGCAGAATACCTGGACTTCTTCCTTAATCCCTTATCCATAAAGCATGAAAGTTACATTAAGGATACGTATGACTTTGTGGAAAAGGTTAAGCAGACAGAAGTCCCCATTGAATCATTTCTCTTTTCAATTGACATTGACAGCCTCTATACTAATATTGACATTAAGGAGGGAATAAACTCCATCAGGAATATTTTCCAAAAATACCCAGACAAAAAAAGACCTGAAAAGGAACTATTACAATTATTAGAAATCAACTTAACGAGAAATGACTTTGAATTCAATGGGGACTTCTTCTTGCAGATAAAAGGTACAGCCATGGGCAAAAAATTCGCACCGGCATATGCCAACATTTTCATGGCAGAATGGGAAACTGGAGCCCTGGCAAAATGTGTCAAGAAACCACTGTACTACTATCGGTTTCTTGACGACATCTGGGGCATATGGCCACACTCTGAACAAGATTTTGAAACCTTTCTAAGCACTCTGAACGGCCATAATAATTCGATCAAATTAAAATCTACAATTAATAGAACCACAATTGATTTCTTGGATACAACCACTTTCAAAGGCCCAAATTTTCCACAGACACACAAATTGGATATTAAAGTATTCTTCAAGCCCACAGACACACATGCCCTTTTATTCAAAACAAGTTTCCACCCAAAACACACATTTGCTGGTTTAATAAAGTCACAACTGTTGAGATTTCACAGAATTTGCACACAACATACTGACTTCAGAGCAGCGACCAAAATTTTATTCTCAGCTCTCACCAGTAGGGGGTATTGTCGCTCTTTCCTCAGGAAATGCTTTAATTCATTCCTGCAGACAAAACCCATTGATTTGACACCTGTCCTGCCTGTTGTTTTGACTTATGCCCCATCAATGTGCAAACTAATCAGAGTGATTAGAAACAATTTTCAGGATCTTGTCCAGAAAACCCAATTGCTGGAGGATCACAAGGTGATAGCTGCCTTTAGGAGGAATAAAAACCTGAGGGATTTCCTCATTAAGGCAAAAATCTCACCTCTCTCTGAGCCCAAACTCAGAGACCAGGGGCAATTTTTTAAGCACCAGAAATGGTTGCGTAGTTTTTCCAATGGGAATGTATTCTGCTCACAGGCTAATGGGACTCCACGCTCCAAGAACTGTGTATATATGATCACTTGCAGCAAATGTGGAATTCAGTATGTGGGTGAGACAAGTAACACAATCCTGACAAGATTCACCCAGCATAGGTACAATGTGTTAAGGAAAAAGAACACACACACACAACTAGTGAAACACTTCCTGTCACATAGCTGGGAATCTGTCAGAGCAACAGTAATACAGGCAAATCCCAGATGGACTACTCAGCAGAGGAGGAAGGCTGAAAGACTCTGGATTGCCAAACTGGACACTGTACACCCTAAGGGGTTAAATGAAAAAAGTTTTTAAAGGACATAATGTCCACATAATGTACATACTTGCCTATTATTTATGTCTATTATTACTGTTTTGTTATTACTGTGATCACTATGTTCCTTATCATCATCGTTGTTACCAGTACTCCGCCTGTCTGTATATGTTTACTGGAGCATCCTGACCATGAGACTTATCCTGACCCTAACCAGTCCTAACCCTGTGCTGAGTTTAATTCCATCCTTGAAGCCCAACCCTGATTTCAATCCTAAACCTAACCACATTTAACCCTATATTGGGATAACCCTCAACTCCAAACTCCACCCTCCCTCCCTCTTTCTCTCTCTCTCTCTCTCTCTCTCTCT
Organism: Maylandia zebra; assembly: GCF_041146795.1. Classification (NCBI taxonomy): domain Eukaryota; kingdom Metazoa; phylum Chordata; class Actinopteri; order Cichliformes; family Cichlidae; genus Maylandia; species Maylandia zebra. The sequence goes on from NW_027490041.1 coordinate 31,523, forward strand.
CTCTCTCTCTCTCTCTCACACTCTTTCTCTTTCTTACCCCTTTCTCCTGCCGCCCCCCCCCCCCCTCTCATCTCGGGTTCATCACAATGGAAGTCTCATGCCCAGGATGCCAACACAATCCTTTTTAGGACACCATATTGGAGACATGGTTCCTTGAGCCGGGAGCAGGGATGGCCAGTGCATTGGTGCTCGATCGCCTGCGGCGACCGAGCCCCCATCTTATGTTCTCCTAACCGGCGAGTGCCCCCTGTCGACCCACTCCTGGAACCCTCTGCCCTTACACGGAATCACTGTGTATATATGTGTATGGATACTTTCAATTATTGTATATACCATCAACATAATTTTAATGGTGATAATGCCCTTTTATCTCTCATATGGAGAAGGACTTTTGTAAATACTGTATATTTCTATCCACACGTTACTGTCGTCCGGTGTGTATATATTTTTTACTGTATATATTTTTAACTGCATACTTTATCAACACTATTTTGTTCATGATCTTGTTCTTTTGACTCTCAAATGGAGAGCAACAAGTATTGAAAAATGTATTGTTCATGTGTTTCTGGGATCCAGGATGCTCCTGAATGCAGCAAACGGCCAGCAGCCAATCGTTTTAATTCTTTCGAGAGGGTCCCCTGACTCACGGAGCAGGAGCTCCTCTCATTGGCTGTCTAGGCCCGCAAAGTTTGAATGTTGACATGCGCAGTATACACACCTGTGACACGGATTGTAACGTTATTCTGTTGTACTATTTCTCACTCTTTGAGTAAGCCAGCCTGAAGAAGGTTAATATTGACCGAAACGTCGCGACTTTGGCTTATTTCTTTGTGAATTTTGTAAAATTAGTTTGTTTTTATTTTTTGCATTAAGCGAAAATAAAGCTTTTTTTCATTCTCTGAAAAAACGTGAGGATTATTATTATTATTATTTTTGGGACACACAGCAATTTTTACACTGCTAGCACGGTCCCCAGCGACCATTTGTCTAAGCTGGGACAACAAGTGTGCCTGCAAAAATGCCCACGTTTTATCCAGAAGACGACTGGACCGTCGTCCGCCATCGCAGAGGCCGGAGAGGCGACCGCGACTTCAGAGACGACCGGAGGTCTCCCAGACGGACCAGCTACCCGTCCCGTGCCGTGCGCCGCACCTACGCATCGGTGGTGAGGGGACATGACCGCCGTGAGGAGAGAGAAATTCCCCACAACGCTCACCCGGCATGGCGTCAACACCGGAGGGCAGAACAGCCAGCTCCAGTCCGCTATGCAGCCCGCTACCGTGATCGGCCGGAACAAAGGCACCGTTTTGAACAGGAGCGAGCCCGGGATCGTAGCTACCCATCCCACACTGAGCGCCGGACCTACGCTTCAGTGGTGAGTGGATGGCACCACCGGAGAGAGGAGAGAGAAATCCCCCACACATGGCGGCAGCGTCGGAGCAGAGAGCGACCAACTACGACCCGCTATGCTGCCCGTCACGGGGATCAACACGAGCAGAGGCGCCTGGCTGACCGAGGACAAGCATGGGACAGACGGTATGTGAAACGTGCCAGATTTTCACGACCTGAACCTCCCAGACACGCCGTGCCATCTGATGACACAGACTTTTCAGCTAAAGTGCGGATTATTCACAGACTGATCAAATCTGTTCATCACCTTAAAAACGTTTCAAGGGACAAATATCCGCCCTCCCTGAATAAAATTTTACAGAATTTAATGACTGTCATTAAGCCAGCTGCACCGAGCGAACAAACACAGACTCGAATAGAGGGTAATGCGAAGAACTGGGCATACACAGCACTTTTGATTCTCCGCGATCATTATTCTATGGCTATGGAGGTGGAGCTAAAACGCCTCTTTGAGTTTCCTAAACAGGACTGGGAAGGACCCTTTGAGGTGGCGTCATCCTGGGCCAAGCGCAACCTGGGCCGCCGTCTCCGACCGGAGTCACTGGACCAGACCCAGGCAGCCATCATAGCCAGACTGGCAGACCTGAGAGCGGACACCGAATCGAGAGAACAGAGCCGCGGGACCAGCGAGCCGACACCACAACCAGAGGTGAGGGATGATCTAATAACACTCGACTCGACCGAACCTCTGACAGAAGTGTTGCAGCCAGCTCCAACTGCACAGCCTGCCACGCCACAGCCCAGAGCCGGCCGAACCATAACGGTGACTGCACAGGTGCATGCTCCACCTCCAGCGCGCCCTGTCACCACGGCGACGGCGACCACCATGACCGACACCATCAGCGGTGACTGGTCACCTTTCATAGAGCGCGACGGTGAGGAGGACGACGATCCAAAACCCATCACCCCCACCCCCCATGAAGACCCTCCTGAACCCACACCAACGTCACCAAAAGACCGGAGAGTGGAGAGGGTATTCGCCGCGCTTCGCACAACCTCTGCTGAGGAGGAGCCACCCCCGCCCACTCAGTCCCCGCAACCGGAAGATGACATAATGATCGAGGTAATGGACCTCACTCAGGGGGACGAGACCATCCCCACGAGACCCATAAAAGACATTGAAACAGCGCCTGGACCGTCCACGTCTGCACATCTCGGCCTGCCACGCACCACACAGGACAGACTGAAATCCTGCGTGCAGACCCGCCTCCAGACGAGGAGAATGGAGGAATCCTCCCAGTCTCCTCCCCTTGCACCTGCTTCACCTGCTGAACAACCCGTCCTCCCCACGAGACATCCAAACACGCAGAGGAAGCTGCAGGATTGGAGCCTCCACATCAGGAAATCAGCACTCATCATCGGTGACTCAAATGTAAGCACACTCCCATCTTTTTCAGCGGAGAACGTGCAAATTGACAGCTTCCCCGGTGCAAAGTGGTGCCATGCACAGGCCCTGCTGGAAAAAGCCACTTCCAGCGTAGAAGTGGAAACAATAATTTTATCTTTTGGCCTAAATAACAGATCACAGAGGGACAAGAACACACCAATCACAGAACTGAAAAAGGCACTACTGACGGCCCAGGATGAATTTCCTGAAGCTGACATCTACGTGCCAGTGGTGAACTACTCCTCCGCTCTGCCCCAGAATGAGCAGGACACACTCCTGCACTTAAACACTTTCATTACAAGTCTGGTGAACCACATACCGGCTCTTCCTGATGACAGTTTTGAGACAGGAAGGGACAACATCCACTGGACTGACGTAACGGCTTTGCATATGTTGGAGCACTGGAATGCTTTTGTGGAGTCCCCTTGAGCCCATCTGATAAAAGGGAGGGGGTAAGTTCTGGTGTTATTAACTTGTCTAAGCATTTTAAGCCTTCCACTGCCCAGCGGAACCTCCTGAATAGGGGTCTTAATTTCATTCCTGCAATAGGTCCTGACAAAAATTTCAAATTACAATGTAAGCATGATATTCAACAATATCACAGGAGAATCAAATTGGCTATTCATTATGGGGAGAAGTCTGAAGCAGAACCCCAGCCTTTCACTCTTAAATCTGAGTGGTCTCCTCCATTAGGTCAGCTTCCACAGGAAGTGTCCACTTTAATGAAGGCTGACTATGAATATTTTAATAACCATTTCCACATCAGCCACGTTAAACCAAATTTAACGGAGGAGGAGCTCAAAGCTCTTAAAGAACTGAAAGAAAATAAATCAATAATCCTAAAACCAGCAGATAAAGGCAGCGCTGTAGTAATCTTGGACAGGGATCAATACCTACAAGAGGGCTACAGACAATTACATGATAAAACCTATTATTCTAAATTAAAGAAACCCATTTATTTGGATACGTTACCTATTGTGGAGAAAATTGTTAATAATCTACACCTAAAAAAATTCATTAATTTCAAACAAAAAACCTATTTACTGGGCTCCGCTGAGCCAAGGGGAAGGCTCTTTTATTTGTTACCTAAGATCCACAAAGACCCAGCAAAGTGGTCTATACCATTTCAGGTGCCTCCCGGGCGTCCCATTGTGTCTGATTGCGGTAGTGAAACTTACCACACTGCAGAATACCTGGACTTCTTCCTTAATCCCTTATCCATAAAGCATGAAAGTTACATTAAGGATACGTATGACTTTGTGGAAAAGGTTAAGCAGACAGAAGTCCCCATTGAATCATTTCTCTTTTCAATTGACATTGACAGCCTCTATACTAATATTGACATTAAGGAGGGAATAAACTCCATCAGGAATATTTTCCAAAAATACCCAGACACAAAAAAAGACCTGAAAAGGAACTATTACAATTATTAGAAATCAACTTAACGAGAAATGACTTTGAATTCAATGGGGACTTCTTCTTGCAGATAAAAGGTACAGCCATGGGCAAAAAATTCGCACCGGCATATGCCAACATTTTCATGGCAGAATGGGAAACTGGAGCCCTGGCAAAATGTGTCAAGAAACCACTGTACTACTATCGGTTTCTTGACGACATCTGGGGCATATGGCCACACTCTGAACAAGATTTTGAAACCTTTCTAAGCACTCTGAACGGCCATAATAATTCGATCAAATTAAAATCTACAATTAATAGAACCACAATTGATTTCTTGGATACAACCACTTTCAAAGGCCCAAATTTTCCACAGACACACAAATTGGATATTAAAGTATTCTTCAAGCCCACAGACACACATGCCCTTTTATTCAAAACAAGTTTCCACCCAAAACACACATTTGCTGGTTTAATAAAGTCACAACTGTTGAGATTTCACAGAATTTGCACACAACATACTGACTTCAGAGCAGCGACCAAAATTTTATTCTCAGCTCTCACCAGTAGGGGGTATTGTCGCTCTTTCCTCAGGAAATGCTTTAATTCATTCCTGCAGACAAAACCCATTGATTTGACACCTGTCCTGCCTGTTGTTTTGACTTATGCCCCATCAATGTGCAAACTAATCAGAGTGATTAGAAACAATTTTCAGGATCTTGTCCAGAAAACCCAATTGCTGGAGGATCACAAGGTGATAGCTGCCTTTAGGAGGAATAAAAACCTGAGGGATTTCCTCATTAAGGCAAAAATCTCACCTCTCTCTGAGCCCAAACTCAGAGACCAGGGGCAATTTTTTAAGCACCAGAAATGGTTGCGTAGTTTTTCCAATGGGAATGTATTCTGCTCACAGGCTAATGGGACTCCACGCTCCAAGAACTGTGTATATATGATCACTTGCAGCAAATGTGGAATTCAGTATGTGGGTGAGACAAGTAACACAATCCTGACAAGATTCACCCAGCATAGGTACAATGTGTTAAGGAAAAAGAACACACACACACAACTAGTGAAACACTTCCTGTCACATAGCTGGGAATCTGTCAGAGCAACAGTAATACAGGCAAATCCCAGATGGACTACTCAGCAGAGGAGGAAGGCTGAAAGACTCTGGATTGCCAAACTGGACACTGTACACCCTAAGGGGTTAAATGAAAAAAGTTTTTAAAGGACATAATGTCCACATAATGTACATACTTGCCTATTATTTATGTCTATTATTACTGTTTTGTTATTACTGTGATCACTATGTTCCTTATCATCATCGTTGTTACCAGTACTCCGCCTGTCTGTATATGTTTACTGGAGCATCCTGACCATGAGACTTATCCTGACCCTAACCAGTCCTAACCCTGTGCTGAGTTTAATTCCATCCTTGAAGCCCAACCCTGATTTCAATCCTAAACCTAACCACATTTAACCCTATATTGGGATAACCCTCAACTCCAAACTCCACCCTCCCTCCCTCTTTCTCTCTCTCTCTCTCTCTCTCTCTCTCTCTCTCTCTCTCTCTCACACTCTTTCTCTTTCTTACCCCTTTCTCCTGCCGCCCCCCCCCCCCCTCTCATCTCGGGTTCATCACAATGGAAGTCTCATGCCCAGGATGCCAACACAATCCTTTTTAGGACACCATATTGGAGACATGGTTCCTTGAGCCGGGAGCAGGGATGGCCAGTGCATTGGTGCTCGATCGCCTGCGGCGACCGAGCCCCCATCTTATGTTCTCCTAACCGGCGAGTGCCCCCTGTCGACCCACTCCTGGAACCCTCTGCCCTTACACGGAATCACTGTGTGTATATATGTGTATGGATACTTTCAATTATTGTATATACCATCAACATAATTTTAATGGTGATAATGCCCTTTTATCTCTCATATGGAGAAGGACTTTTGTAAATACTGTATATTTCTATCCACACGTTACTGTCGTCCGGTGTGTATATATTTTTTACTGTATATATTTTTAACTGCATACTTTATCAACACTATTTTGTTCATGATCTTGTTCTTTTGACTCTCAAATGGAGAGCAACAAGTATTGAAAAATGTATTGTTCATGTGTTTCTGGGATCCAGGATGCTCCTGAATGCAGCAAACGGCCAGCAGCCAATCGTTTTAATTCTTTCGAGAGGGTCCCCTGACTCACGGAGCAGGAGCTCCTCTCATTGGCTGTCTAGGCCCGCAAAGTTTGAATGTTGACATGCGCAGTATACACACCTGTGACACGGATTGTAACGTTATTCTGTTGTACTATTTCTCACTCTTTGAGTAAGCCAGCCTGAAGAAGGTTAATATTGACCGAAACGTCGCGACTTTGGCTTATTTCTTTGTGAATTTTGTAAAATTAGTTTGTTTTTATTTTTTGCATTAAGCGAAAATAAAGCTTTTTTTCATTCTCTGAAAAAACGTGAGGATTATTATTATTATTATTTTTGGGACACACAGCAATTTTTACACTGCTAGCACGGTCCCCAGCGACCATTTGTCTAAGCTGGGACAACAAGTGTGCCTGCAAAAATGCCCACGTTTTATCCAGAAGACGACTGGACCGTCGTCCGCCATCGCAGAGGCCGGAGAGGCGACCGCGACTTCAGAGACGACCGGAGGTCTCCCAGACGGACCAGCTACCCGTCCCGTGCCGTGCGCCGCACCTACGCATCGGTGGTGAGGGGACATGACCGCCGTGAGGAGAGAGAAATTCCCCACAACGCTCACCCGGCATGGCGTCAACACCGGAGGGCAGAACAGCCAGCTCCAGTCCGCTATGCAGCCCGCTACCGTGATCGGCCGGAACAAAGGCACCGTTTTGAACAGGAGCGAGCCCGGGATCGTAGCTACCCATCCCACACTGAGCGCCGGACCTACGCTTCAGTGGTGAGTGGATGGCACCACCGGAGAGAGGAGAGAGAAATCCCCCACACATGGCGGCAGCGTCGGAGCAGAGAGCGACCAACTACGACCCGCTATGCTGCCCGTCACGGGGATCAACACGAGCAGAGGCGCCTGGCTGACCGAGGACAAGCATGGGACAGACGGTATGTGAAACGTGCCAGATTTTCACGACCTGAACCTCCCAGACACGCCGTGCCATCTGATGACACAGACTTTTCAGCTAAAGTGCGGATTATTCACAGACTGATCAAATCTGTTCATCACCTTAAAAACGTTTCAAGGGACAAATATCCGCCCTCCCTGAATAAAATTTTACAGAATTTAATGACTGTCATTAAGCCAGCTGCACCGAGCGAACAAACACAGACTCGAATAGAGGGTAATGCGAAGAACTGGGCATACACAGCACTTTTGATTCTCCGCGATCATTATTCTATGGCTATGGAGGTGGAGCTAAAACGCCTCTTTGAGTTTCCTAAACAGGACTGGGAAGGACCCTTTGAGGTGGCGTCATCCTGGGCCAAGCGCAACCTGGGCCGCCGTCTCCGACCGGAGTCACTGGACCAGACCCAGGCAGCCATCATAGCCAGACTGGCAGACCTGAGAGCGGACACCGAATCGAGAGAACAGAGCCGCGGGACCAGCGAGCCGACACCACAACCAGAGGTGAGGGATGATCTAATAACACTCGACTCGACCGAACCTCTGACAGAAGTGTTGCAGCCAGCTCCAACTGCACAGCCTGCCACGCCACAGCCCAGAGCCGGCCGAACCATAACGGTGACTGCACAGGTGCATGCTCCACCTCCAGCGCGCCCTGTCACCACGGCGACGGCGACCACCATGACCGACACCATCAGCGGTGACTGGTCACCTTTCATAGAGCGCGACGGTGAGGAGGACGACGATCCAAAACCCATCACCCCCACCCCCCATGAAGACCCTCCTGAACCCACACCAACGTCACCAAAAGACCGGAGAGTGGAGAGGGTATTCGCCGCGCTTCGCACAACCTCTGCTGAGGAGGAGCCACCCCCGCCCACTCAGTCCCCGCAACCGGAAGATGACATAATGATCGAGGTAATGGACCTCACTCAGGGGGACGAGACCATCCCCACGAGACCCATAAAAGACATTGAAACAGCGCCTGGACCGTCCACGTCTGCACATCTCGGCCTGCCACGCACCACACAGGACAGACTGAAATCCTGCGTGCAGACCCGCCTCCAGACGAGGAGAATGGAGGAATCCTCCCAGTCTCCTCCCCTTGCACCTGCTTCACCTGCTGAACAACCCGTCCTCCCCACGAGACATCCAAACACGCAGAGGAAGCTGCAGGATTGGAGCCTCCACATCAGGAAATCAGCACTCATCATCGGTGACTCAAATGTAAGCACACTCCCATCTTTTTCAGCGGAGAACGTGCAAATTGACAGCTTCCCCGGTGCAAAGTGGTGCCATGCACAGGCCCTGCTGGAAAAAGCCACTTCCAGCGTAGAAGTGGAAACAATAATTTTATCTTTTGGCCTAAATAACAGATCACAGAGGGACAAGAACACACCAATCACAGAACTGAAAAAGGCACTACTGACGGCCCAGGATGAATTTCCTGAAGCTGACATCTACGTGCCAGTGGTGAACTACTCCTCCGCTCTGCCCCAGAATGAGCAGGACACACTCCTGCACTTAAACACTTTCATTACAAGTCTGGTGAACCACATACCGGCTCTTCCTGATGACAGTTTTGAGACAGGAAGGGACAACATCCACTGGACTGACGTAACGGCTTTGCATATGTTGGAGCACTGGAATGCTTTTGTGGAGTCCCCTTGAGCCCATCTGATAAAAGGGAGGGGGTAAGTTCTGGTGTTATTAACTTGTCTAAGCATTTTAAGCCTTCCACTGCCCAGCGGAACCTCCTGAATAGGGGTCTTAATTTCATTCCTGCAATAGGTCCTGACAAAAATTTCAAATTACAATGTAAGCATGATATTCAACAATATCACAGGAGAATCAAATTGGCTATTCATTATGGGGAGAAGTCTGAAGCAGAACCCCAGCCTTTCACTCTTAAATCTGAGTGGTCTCCTCCATTAGGTCAGCTTCCACAGGAAGTGTCCACTTTAATGAAGGCTGACTATGAATATTTTAATAACCATTTCCACATCAGCCACGTTAAACCAAATTTAACGGAGGAGGAGCTCAAAGCTCTTAAAGAACTGAAAGAAAATAAATCAATAATCCTAAAACCAGCAGATAAAGGCAGCGCTGTAGTAATCTTGGACAGGGATCAATACCTACAAGAGGGCTACAGACAATTACATGATAAAACCTATTATTCTAAATTAAAGAAACCCATTTATTTGGATACGTTACCTATTGTGGAGAAAATTGTTAATAATCTACACCTAAAAAAATTCATTAATTTCAAACAAAAAACCTATTTACTGGGCTCCGCTGAGCCAAGGGGAAGGCTCTTTTATTTGTTACCTAAGATCCACAAAGACCCAGCAAAGTGGTCTATACCATTTCAGGTGCCTCCCGGGCGTCCCATTGTGTCTGATTGCGGTAGTGAAACTTACCACACTGCAGAATACCTGGACTTCTTCCTTAATCCCTTATCCATAAAGCATGAAAGTTACATTAAGGATACGTATGACTTTGTGGAAAAGGTTAAGCAGACAGAAGTCCCCATTGAATCATTTCTCTTTTCAATTGACATTGACAGCCTCTATACTAATATTGACATTAAGGAGGGAATAAACTCCATCAGGAATATTTTCCAAAAATACCCAGACAAAAAAAGACCTGAAAAGGAACTATTACAATTATTAGAAATCAACTTAACGAGAAATGACTTTGAATTCAATGGGGACTTCTTCTTGCAGATAAAAGGTACAGCCATGGGCAAAAAATTCGCACCGGCATATGCCAACATTTTCATGGCAGAATGGGAAACTGGAGCCCTGGCAAAATGTGTCAAGAAACCACTGTACTACTATCGGTTTCTTGACGACATCTGGGGCATATGGCCACACTCTGAACAAGATTTTGAAACCTTTCTAAGCACTCTGAACGGCCATAATAATTCGATCAAATTAAAATCTACAATTAATAGAACCACAATTGATTTCTTGGATACAACCACTTTCAAAGGCCCAAATTTTCCACAGACACACAAATTGGATATTAAAGTATTCTTCAAGCCCACAGACACACATGCCCTTTTATTCAAAACAAGTTTCCACCCAAAACACACATTTGCTGGTTTAATAAAGTCACAACTGTTGAGATTTCACAGAATTTGCACACAACATACTGACTTCAGAGCAGCGACCAAAATTTTATTCTCAGCTCTCACCAGTAGGGGGTATTGTCGCTCTTTCCTCAGGAAATGCTTTAATTCATTCCTGCAGACAAAACCCATTGATTTGACACCTGTCCTGCCTGTTGTTTTGACTTATGCCCCATCAATGTGCAAACTAATCAGAGTGATTAGAAACAATTTTCAGGATCTTGTCCAGAAAACCCAATTGCTGGAGGATCACAAGGTGATAGCTGCCTTTAGGAGGAATAAAAACCTGAGGGATTTCCTCATTAAGGCAAAAATCTCACCTCTCTCTGAGCCCAAACTCAGAGACCAGGGGCAATTTTTTAAGCACCAGAAATGGTTGCGTAGTTTTTCCAATGGGAATGTATTCTGCTCACAGGCTAATGGGACTCCACGCTCCAAGAACTGTGTATATATGATCACTTGCAGCAAATGTGGAATTCAGTATGTGGGTGAGACAAGTAACACAATCCTGACAAGATTCACCCAGCATAGGTACAATGTGTTAAGGAAAAAGAACACACACACACAACTAGTGAAACACTTCCTGTCACATAGCTGGGAATCTGTCAGAGCAACAGTAATACAGGCAAATCCCAGATGGACTACTCAGCAGAGGAGGAAGGCTGAAAGACTCTGGATTGCCAAACTGGACACTGTACACCCTAAGGGGTTAAATGAAAAAAGTTTTTAAAGGACATAATGTCCACATAATGTACATACTTGCCTATTATTTATGTCTATTATTACTGTTTTGTTATTACTGTGATCACTATGTTCCTTATCATCATCGTTGTTACCAGTACTCCGCCTGTCTGTATATGTTTACTGGAGCATCCTGACCATGAGACTTATCCTGACCCTAACCAGTCCTAACCCTGTGCTGAGTTTAATTCCATCCTTGAAGCCCAACCCTGATTTCAATCCTAAACCTAACCACATTTAACCCTATATTGGGATAACCCTCAACTCCAAACTCCACCCTCCCTCCCTCTTTCTCTCTCTCTCTCTCTCTCTCTCTCTCTCTCTCTCTCTCTCTCACACTCTTTCTCTTTCTTACCCCTTTCTCCTGCCGCCCCCCCCCCCCCTCTCATCTCGGGTTCATCACAATGGAAGTCTCATGCCCAGGATGCCAACACAATCCTTTTTAGGACACCATATTGGAGACATGGTTCCTTGAGCCGGGAGCAGGGATGGCCAGTGCATTGGTGCTCGATCGCCTGCGGCGACCGAGCCCCCATCTTATGTTCTCCTAACCGGCGAGTGCCCCCTGTCGACCCACTCCTGGAACCCTCTGCCCTTACACGGAATCACTGTGTGTATATATGTGTATGGATACTTTCAATTATTGTATATACCATCAACATAATTTTAATGGTGATAATGCCCTTTTATCTCTCATATGGAGAAGGACTTTTGTAAATACTGTATATTTCTATCCACACGTTACTGTCGTCCGGTGTGTATATATTTTTTACTGTATATATTTTTAACTGCATACTTTATCAACACTATTTTGTTCATGATCTTGTTCTTTTGACTCTCAAATGGAGAGCAACAAGTATTGAAAAATGTATTGTTCATGTGTTTCTGGGATCCAGGATGCTCCTGAATGCAGCAAACGGCCAGCAGCCAATCGTTTTAATTCTTTCGAGAGGGTCCCCTGACTCACGGAGCAGGAGCTCCTCTCATTGGCTGTCTAGGCCCGCAAAGTTTGAATGTTGACATGCGCAGTATACACACCTGTGACACGGATTGTAACGTTATTCTGTTGTACTATTTCTCACTCTTTGAGTAAGCCAGCCTGAAGAAGGTTAATATTGACCGAAACGTCGCGACTTTGGCTTATTTCTTTGTGAATTTTGTAAAATTAGTTTGTTTTTATTTTTTGCATTAAGCGAAAATAAAGCTTTTTTTCATTCTCTGAAAAAACGTGAGGATTATTATTATTATTATTTTTGGGACACACAGCAATTTTTACACTGCTAGCACGGTCCCCAGCGACCATTTGTCTAAGCTGGGACAACAAGTGTGCCTGCAAAAATGCCCACGTTTTATCCAGAAGACGACTGGACCGTCGTCCGCCATCGCAGAGGCCGGAGAGGCGACCGCGACTTCAGAGACGACCGGAGGTCTCCCAGACGGACCAGCTACCCGTCCCGTGCCGTGCGCCGCACCTACGCATCGGTGGTGAGGGGACATGACCGCCGTGAGGAGAGAGAAATTCCCCACAACGCTCACCCGGCATGGCGTCAACACCGGAGGGCAGAACAGCCAGCTCCAGTCCGCTATGCAGCCCGCTACCGTGATCGGCCGGAACAAAGGCACCGTTTTGAACAGGAGCGAGCCCGGGATCGTAGCTACCCATCCCACACTGAGCGCCGGACCTACGCTTCAGTGGTGAGTGGATGGCACCACCGGAGAGAGGAGAGAGAAATCCCCCACACATGGCGGCAGCGTCGGAGCAGAGAGCGACCAACTACGACCCGCTATGCTGCCCGTCACGGGGATCAACACGAGCAGAGGCGCCTGGCTGACCGAGGACAAGCATGGGACAGACGGTATGTGAAACGTGCCAGATTTTCACGACCTGAACCTCCCAGACACGCCGTGCCATCTGATGACACAGACTTTTCAGCTAAAGTGCGGATTATTCACAGACTGATCAAATCTGTTCATCACCTTAAAAACGTTTCAAGGGACAAATATCCGCCCTCCCTGAATAAAATTTTACAGAATTTAATGACTGTCATTAAGCCAGCTGCACCGAGCGAACAAACACAGACTCGAATAGAGGGTAATGCGAAGAACTGGGCATACACAGCACTTTTGATTCTCCGCGATCATTATTCTATGGCTATGGAGGTGGAGCTAAAACGCCTCTTTGAGTTTCCTAAACAGGACTGGGAAGGACCCTTTGAGGTGGCGTCATCCTGGGCCAAGCGCAACCTGGGCCGCCGTCTCCGACCGGAGTCACTGGACCAGACCCAGGCAGCCATCATAGCCAGACTGGCAGACCTGAGAGCGGACACCGAATCGAGAGAACAGAGCCGCGGGACCAGCGAGCCGACACCACAACCAGAGGTGAGGGATGATCTAATAACACTCGACTCGACCGAACCTCTGACAGAAGTGTTGCAGCCAGCTCCAACTGCACAGCCTGCCACGCCACAGCCCAGAGCCGGCCGAACCATAACGGTGACTGCACAGGTGCATGCTCCACCTCCAGCGCGCCCTGTCACCACGGCGACGGCGACCACCATGACCGACACCATCAGCGGTGACTGGTCACCTTTCATAGAGCGCGACGGTGAGGAGGACGACGATCCAAAACCCATCACCCCCACCCCCCATGAAGACCCTCCTGAACCCACACCAACGTCACCAAAAGACCGGAGAGTGGAGAGGGTATTCGCCGCGCTTCGCACAACCTCTGCTGAGGAGGAGCCACCCCCGCCCACTCAGTCCCCGCAACCGGAAGATGACATAATGATCGAGGTAATGGACCTCACTCAGGGGGACGAGACCATCCCCACGAGACCCATAAAAGACATTGAAACAGCGCCTGGACCGTCCACGTCTGCACATCTCGGCCTGCCACGCACCACACAGGACAGACTGAAATCCTGCGTGCAGACCCGCCTCCAGACGAGGAGAATGGAGGAATCCTCCCAGTCTCCTCCCCTTGCACCTGCTTCACCTGCTGAACAACCCGTCCTCCCCACGAGACATCCAAACACGCAGAGGAAGCTGCAGGATTGGAGCCTCCACATCAGGAAATCAGCACTCATCATCGGTGACTCAAATGTAAGCACACTCCCATCTTTTTCAGCGGAGAACGTGCAAATTGACAGCTTCCCCGGTGCAAAGTGGTGCCATGCACAGGCCCTGCTGGAAAAAGCCACTTCCAGCGTAGAAGTGGAAACAATAATTTTATCTTTTGGCCTAAATAACAGATCACAGAGGGACAAGAACACACCAATCACAGAACTGAAAAAGGCACTACTGACGGCCCAGGATGAATTTCCTGAAGCTGACATCTACGTGCCAGTGGTGAACTACTCCTCCGCTCTGCCCCAGAATGAGCAGGACACACTCCTGCACTTAAACACTTTCATTACAAGTCTGGTGAACCACATACCGGCTCTTCCTGATGACAGTTTTGAGACAGGAAGGGACAACATCCACTGGACTGACGTAACGGCTTTGCATATGTTGGAGCACTGGAATGCTTTTGTGGAGTCCCCTTGAGCCCATCTGATAAAAGGGAGGGGGTAAGTTCTGGTGTTATTAACTTGTCTAAGCATTTTAAGCCTTCCACTGCCCAGCGGAACCTCCTGAATAGGGGTCTTAATTTCATTCCTGCAATAGGTCCTGACAAAAATTTCAAATTACAATGTAAGCATGATATTCAACAATATCACAGGAGAATCAAATTGGCTATTCATTATGGGGAGAAGTCTGAAGCAGAACCCCAGCCTTTCACTCTTAAATCTGAGTGGTCTCCTCCATTAGGTCAGCTTCCACAGGAAGTGTCCACTTTAATGAAGGCTGACTATGAATATTTTAATAACCATTTCCACATCAGCCACGTTAAACCAAATTTAACGGAGGAGGAGCTCAAAGCTCTTAAAGAACTGAAAGAAAATAAATCAATAATCCTAAAACCAGCAGATAAAGGCAGCGCTGTAGTAATCTTGGACAGGGATCAATACCTACAAGAGGGCTACAGACAATTACATGATAAAACCTATTATTCTAAATTAAAGAAACCCATTTATTTGGATACGTTACCTATTGTGGAGAAAATTGTTAATAATCTACACCTAAAAAAATTCATTAATTTCAAACAAAAAACCTATTTACTGGGCTCCGCTGAGCCAAGGGGAAGGCTCTTTTATTTGTTACCTAAGATCCACAAAGACCCAGCAAAGTGGTCTATACCATTTCAGGTGCCTCCCGGGCGTCCCATTGTGTCTGATTGCGGTAGTGAAACTTACCACACTGCAGAATACCTGGACTTCTTCCTTAATCCCTTATCCATAAAGCATGAAAGTTACATTAAGGATACGTATGACTTTGTGGAAAAGGTTAAGCAGACAGAAGTCCCCATTGAATCATTTCTCTTTTCAATTGACATTGACAGCCTC
Source organism: Maylandia zebra (assembly GCF_041146795.1). NCBI lineage: Eukaryota > Metazoa > Chordata > Actinopteri > Cichliformes > Cichlidae > Maylandia > Maylandia zebra. The sequence goes on from NW_027490041.1 coordinate 47,148, forward strand.
TATACTAATATTGACATTAAGGAGGGAATAAACTCCATCAGGAATATTTTCCAAAAATACCCAGACACAAAAAAGACCTGAAAAGGAACTATTACAATTATTAGAAATCAACTTAACGAGAAATGACTTTGAATTCAATGGGGACTTCTTCTTGCAGATAAAAGGTACAGCCATGGGCAAAAAATTCGCACCGGCATATGCCAACATTTTCATGGCAGAATGGGAAACTGGAGCCCTGGCAAAATGTGTCAAGAAACCACTGTACTACTATCGGTTTCTTGACGACATCTGGGGCATATGGCCACACTCTGAACAAGATTTTGAAACCTTTCTAAGCACTCTGAACGGCCATAATAATTCGATCAAATTAAAATCTACAATTAATAGAACCACAATTGATTTCTTGGATACAACCACTTTCAAAGGCCCAAATTTTCCACAGACACACAAATTGGATATTAAAGTATTCTTCAAGCCCACAGACACACATGCCCTTTTATTCAAAACAAGTTTCCACCCAAAACACACATTTGCTGGTTTAATAAAGTCACAACTGTTGAGATTTCACAGAATTTGCACACAACATACTGACTTCAGAGCAGCGACCAAAATTTTATTCTCAGCTCTCACCAGTAGGGGGTATTGTCGCTCTTTCCTCAGGAAATGCTTTAATTCATTCCTGCAGACAAAACCCATTGATTTGACACCTGTCCTGCCTGTTGTTTTGACTTATGCCCCATCAATGTGCAAACTAATCAGAGTGATTAGAAACAATTTTCAGGATCTTGTCCAGAAAACCCAATTGCTGGAGGATCACAAGGTGATAGCTGCCTTTAGGAGGAATAAAAACCTGAGGGATTTCCTCATTAAGGCAAAAATCTCACCTCTCTCTGAGCCCAAACTCAGAGACCAGGGGCAATTTTTTAAGCACCAGAAATGGTTGCGTAGTTTTTCCAATGGGAATGTATTCTGCTCACAGGCTAATGGGACTCCACGCTCCAAGAACTGTGTATATATGATCACTTGCAGCAAATGTGGAATTCAGTATGTGGGTGAGACAAGTAACACAATCCTGACAAGATTCACCCAGCATAGGTACAATGTGTTAAGGAAAAAGAACACACACACACAACTAGTGAAACACTTCCTGTCACATAGCTGGGAATCTGTCAGAGCAACAGTAATACAGGCAAATCCCAGATGGACTACTCAGCAGAGGAGGAAGGCTGAAAGACTCTGGATTGCCAAACTGGACACTGTACACCCTAAGGGGTTAAATGAAAAAAGTTTTTAAAGGACATAATGTCCACATAATGTACATACTTGCCTATTATTTATGTCTATTATTACTGTTTTGTTATTACTGTGATCACTATGTTCCTTATCATCATCGTTGTTACCAGTACTCCGCCTGTCTGTATATGTTTACTGGAGCATCCTGACCATGAGACTTATCCTGACCCTAACCAGTCCTAACCCTGTGCTGAGTTTAATTCCATCCTTGAAGCCCAACCCTGATTTCAATCCTAAACCTAACCACATTTAACCCTATATTGGGATAACCCTCAACTCCAAACTCCACCCTCCCTCCCTCTTTCTCTCTCTCTCTCTCTCTCTCTCTCTCTCTCTCTCTCTCTCTCACACTCTTTCTCTTTCTTACCCCTTTCTCCTGCCGCCCCCCCCCCCCCTCTCATCTCGGGTTCATCACAATGGAAGTCTCATGCCCAGGATGCCAACACAATCCTTTTTAGGACACCATATTGGAGACATGGTTCCTTGAGCCGGGAGCAGGGATGGCCAGTGCATTGGTGCTCGATCGCCTGCGGCGACCGAGCCCCCATCTTATGTTCTCCTAACCGGCGAGTGCCCCCTGTCGACCCACTCCTGGAACCCTCTGCCCTTACACGGAATCACTGTGTGTATATATGTGTATGGATACTTTCAATTATTGTATATACCATCAACATAATTTTAATGGTGATAATGCCCTTTTATCTCTCATATGGAGAAGGACTTTTGTAAATACTGTATATTTCTATCCACACGTTACTGTCGTCCGGTGTGTATATATTTTTTACTGTATATATTTTTAACTGCATACTTTATCAACACTATTTTGTTCATGATCTTGTTCTTTTGACTCTCAAATGGAGAGCAACAAGTATTGAAAAATGTATTGTTCATGTGTTTCTGGGATCCAGGATGCTCCTGAATGCAGCAAACGGCCAGCAGCCAATCGTTTTAATTCTTTCGAGAGGGTCCCCTGACTCACGGAGCAGGAGCTCCTCTCATTGGCTGTCTAGGCCCGCAAAGTTTGAATGTTGACATGCGCAGTATACACACCTGTGACACGGATTGTAACGTTATTCTGTTGTACTATTTCTCACTCTTTGAGTAAGCCAGCCTGAAGAAGGTTAATATTGACCGAAACGTCGCGACTTTGGCTTATTTCTTTGTGAATTTTGTAAAATTAGTTTGTTTTTATTTTTTGCATTAAGCGAAAATAAAGCTTTTTTTCATTCTCTGAAAAAACGTGAGGATTATTATTATTATTATTTTTGGGACACACAGCAATTTTTACACTGCTAGCACGGTCCCCAGCGACCATTTGTCTAAGCTGGGACAACAAGTGTGCCTGCAAAAATGCCCACGTTTTATCCAGAAGACGACTGGACCGTCGTCCGCCATCGCAGAGGCCGGAGAGGCGACCGCGACTTCAGAGACGACCGGAGGTCTCCCAGACGGACCAGCTACCCGTCCCGTGCCGTGCGCCGCACCTACGCATCGGTGGTGAGGGGACATGACCGCCGTGAGGAGAGAGAAATTCCCCACAACGCTCACCCGGCATGGCGTCAACACCGGAGGGCAGAACAGCCAGCTCCAGTCCGCTATGCAGCCCGCTACCGTGATCGGCCGGAACAAAGGCACCGTTTTGAACAGGAGCGAGCCCGGGATCGTAGCTACCCATCCCACACTGAGCGCCGGACCTACGCTTCAGTGGTGAGTGGATGGCACCACCGGAGAGAGGAGAGAGAAATCCCCCACACATGGCGGCAGCGTCGGAGCAGAGAGCGACCAACTACGACCCGCTATGCTGCCCGTCACGGGGATCAACACGAGCAGAGGCGCCTGGCTGACCGAGGACAAGCATGGGACAGACGGTATGTGAAACGTGCCAGATTTTCACGACCTGAACCTCCCAGACACGCCGTGCCATCTGATGACACAGACTTTTCAGCTAAAGTGCGGATTATTCACAGACTGATCAAATCTGTTCATCACCTTAAAAACGTTTCAAGGGACAAATATCCGCCCTCCCTGAATAAAATTTTACAGAATTTAATGACTGTCATTAAGCCAGCTGCACCGAGCGAACAAACACAGACTCGAATAGAGGGTAATGCGAAGAACTGGGCATACACAGCACTTTTGATTCTCCGCGATCATTATTCTATGGCTATGGAGGTGGAGCTAAAACGCCTCTTTGAGTTTCCTAAACAGGACTGGGAAGGACCCTTTGAGGTGGCGTCATCCTGGGCCAAGCGCAACCTGGGCCGCCGTCTCCGACCGGAGTCACTGGACCAGACCCAGGCAGCCATCATAGCCAGACTGGCAGACCTGAGAGCGGACACCGAATCGAGAGAACAGAGCCGCGGGACCAGCGAGCCGACACCACAACCAGAGGTGAGGGATGATCTAATAACACTCGACTCGACCGAACCTCTGACAGAAGTGTTGCAGCCAGCTCCAACTGCACAGCCTGCCACGCCACAGCCCAGAGCCGGCCGAACCATAACGGTGACTGCACAGGTGCATGCTCCACCTCCAGCGCGCCCTGTCACCACGGCGACGGCGACCACCATGACCGACACCATCAGCGGTGACTGGTCACCTTTCATAGAGCGCGACGGTGAGGAGGACGACGATCCAAAACCCATCACCCCCACCCCCCATGAAGACCCTCCTGAACCCACACCAACGTCACCAAAAGACCGGAGAGTGGAGAGGGTATTCGCCGCGCTTCGCACAACCTCTGCTGAGGAGGAGCCACCCCCGCCCACTCAGTCCCCGCAACCGGAAGATGACATAATGATCGAGGTAATGGACCTCACTCAGGGGGACGAGACCATCCCCACGAGACCCATAAAAGACATTGAAACAGCGCCTGGACCGTCCACGTCTGCACATCTCGGCCTGCCACGCACCACACAGGACAGACTGAAATCCTGCGTGCAGACCCGCCTCCAGACGAGGAGAATGGAGGAATCCTCCCAGTCTCCTCCCCTTGCACCTGCTTCACCTGCTGAACAACCCGTCCTCCCCACGAGACATCCAAACACGCAGAGGAAGCTGCAGGATTGGAGCCTCCACATCAGGAAATCAGCACTCATCATCGGTGACTCAAATGTAAGCACACTCCCATCTTTTTCAGCGGAGAACGTGCAAATTGACAGCTTCCCCGGTGCAAAGTGGTGCCATGCACAGGCCCTGCTGGAAAAAGCCACTTCCAGCGTAGAAGTGGAAACAATAATTTTATCTTTTGGCCTAAATAACAGATCACAGAGGGACAAGAACACACCAATCACAGAACTGAAAAAGGCACTACTGACGGCCCAGGATGAATTTCCTGAAGCTGACATCTACGTGCCAGTGGTGAACTACTCCTCCGCTCTGCCCCAGAATGAGCAGGACACACTCCTGCACTTAAACACTTTCATTACAAGTCTGGTGAACCACATACCGGCTCTTCCTGATGACAGTTTTGAGACAGGAAGGGACAACATCCACTGGACTGACGTAACGGCTTTGCATATGTTGGAGCACTGGAATGCTTTTGTGGAGTCCCCTTGAGCCCATCTGATAAAAGGGAGGGGGTAAGTTCTGGTGTTATTAACTTGTCTAAGCATTTTAAGCCTTCCACTGCCCAGCGGAACCTCCTGAATAGGGGTCTTAATTTCATTCCTGCAATAGGTCCTGACAAAAATTTCAAATTACAATGTAAGCATGATATTCAACAATATCACAGGAGAATCAAATTGGCTATTCATTATGGGGAGAAGTCTGAAGCAGAACCCCAGCCTTTCACTCTTAAATCTGAGTGGTCTCCTCCATTAGGTCAGCTTCCACAGGAAGTGTCCACTTTAATGAAGGCTGACTATGAATATTTTAATAACCATTTCCACATCAGCCACGTTAAACCAAATTTAACGGAGGAGGAGCTCAAAGCTCTTAAAGAACTGAAAGAAAATAAATCAATAATCCTAAAACCAGCAGATAAAGGCAGCGCTGTAGTAATCTTGGACAGGGATCAATACCTACAAGAGGGCTACAGACAATTACATGATAAAACCTATTATTCTAAATTAAAGAAACCCATTTATTTGGATACGTTACCTATTGTGGAGAAAATTGTTAATAATCTACACCTAAAAAAATTCATTAATTTCAAACAAAAAACCTATTTACTGGGCTCCGCTGAGCCAAGGGGAAGGCTCTTTTATTTGTTACCTAAGATCCACAAAGACCCAGCAAAGTGGTCTATACCATTTCAGGTGCCTCCCGGGCGTCCCATTGTGTCTGATTGCGGTAGTGAAACTTACCACACTGCAGAATACCTGGACTTCTTCCTTAATCCCTTATCCATAAAGCATGAAAGTTACATTAAGGATACGTATGACTTTGTGGAAAAGGTTAAGCAGACAGAAGTCCCCATTGAATCATTTCTCTTTTCAATTGACATTGACAGCCTCTATACTAATATTGACATTAAGGAGGGAATAAACTCCATCAGGAATATTTTCCAAAAATACCCAGACAAAAAAAGACCTGAAAAGGAACTATTACAATTATTAGAAATCAACTTAACGAGAAATGACTTTGAATTCAATGGGGACTTCTTCTTGCAGATAAAAGGTACAGCCATGGGCAAAAAATTCGCACCGGCATATGCCAACATTTTCATGGCAGAATGGGAAACTGGAGCCCTGGCAAAATGTGTCAAGAAACCACTGTACTACTATCGGTTTCTTGACGACATCTGGGGCATATGGCCACACTCTGAACAAGATTTTGAAACCTTTCTAAGCACTCTGAACGGCCATAATAATTCGATCAAATTAAAATCTACAATTAATAGAACCACAATTGATTTCTTGGATACAACCACTTTCAAAGGCCCAAATTTTCCACAGACACACAAATTGGATATTAAAGTATTCTTCAAGCCCACAGACACACATGCCCTTTTATTCAAAACAAGTTTCCACCCAAAACACACATTTGCTGGTTTAATAAAGTCACAACTGTTGAGATTTCACAGAATTTGCACACAACATACTGACTTCAGAGCAGCGACCAAAATTTTATTCTCAGCTCTCACCAGTAGGGGGTATTGTCGCTCTTTCCTCAGGAAATGCTTTAATTCATTCCTGCAGACAAAACCCATTGATTTGACACCTGTCCTGCCTGTTGTTTTGACTTATGCCCCATCAATGTGCAAACTAATCAGAGTGATTAGAAACAATTTTCAGGATCTTGTCCAGAAAACCCAATTGCTGGAGGATCACAAGGTGATAGCTGCCTTTAGGAGGAATAAAAACCTGAGGGATTTCCTCATTAAGGCAAAAATCTCACCTCTCTCTGAGCCCAAACTCAGAGACCAGGGGCAATTTTTTAAGCACCAGAAATGGTTGCGTAGTTTTTCCAATGGGAATGTATTCTGCTCACAGGCTAATGGGACTCCACGCTCCAAGAACTGTGTATATATGATCACTTGCAGCAAATGTGGAATTCAGTATGTGGGTGAGACAAGTAACACAATCCTGACAAGATTCACCCAGCATAGGTACAATGTGTTAAGGAAAAAGAACACACACACACAACTAGTGAAACACTTCCTGTCACATAGCTGGGAATCTGTCAGAGCAACAGTAATACAGGCAAATCCCAGATGGACTACTCAGCAGAGGAGGAAGGCTGAAAGACTCTGGATTGCCAAACTGGACACTGTACACCCTAAGGGGTTAAATGAAAAAAGTTTTTAAAGGACATAATGTCCACATAATGTACATACTTGCCTATTATTTATGTCTATTATTACTGTTTTGTTATTACTGTGATCACTATGTTCCTTATCATCATCGTTGTTACCAGTACTCCGCCTGTCTGTATATGTTTACTGGAGCATCCTGACCATGAGACTTATCCTGACCCTAACCAGTCCTAACCCTGTGCTGAGTTTAATTCCATCCTTGAAGCCCAACCCTGATTTCAATCCTAAACCTAACCACATTTAACCCTATATTGGGATAACCCTCAACTCCAAACTCCACCCTCCCTCCCTCTTTCTCTCTCTCTCTCTCTCTCTCTCTCTCTCTCTCTCTCTCTCTCACACTCTTTCTCTTTCTTACCCCTTTCTCCTGCCGCCCCCCCCCCCCCTCTCATCTCGGGTTCATCACAATGGAAGTCTCATGCCCAGGATGCCAACACAATCCTTTTTAGGACACCATATTGGAGACATGGTTCCTTGAGCCGGGAGCAGGGATGGCCAGTGCATTGGTGCTCGATCGCCTGCGGCGACCGAGCCCCCATCTTATGTTCTCCTAACCCCTAACCCCCCCCCCCTAACCCCCTAACCCTTTTCAACACCCTAACCCCTAACCCTAACCCTAACCCTAACCCAATTTTCTTTATACAGCGCCAAATCACAACAAAAGTCGCCTCAAGGCGCTTTATATTGTACAGTAGATCGCACAATAATAGATACAGAGAAAAACCCAGCAATCATATGACCCCCTATGAGCAAGCACTTTGGTGACGGTGGGAAGGAAAAACTCCCTTTTAACAGGAAGAAGCCTCCAGCAGAACCAGGCTCAGGGAGGGGCGGGGCCATCTGCTGTGATTGGTTGGGGTGAGAGAAGGAAGACAGGATAAAGACATGCTGTGGAAGAGAGACAGAGGTTAATAACAGATATGATTCAATGCAGAGAGGGCTGTTAATACATAGTGAGTGAGAAAGGTGACTGGAAAGGAAAAAGTCAGTGCATCATGGGAATCCCCCGGCAGCCTATGTCTATTGCAGCATAACTAAGGGAGGATCCAGGGTCACCTGGTCCAGCCCTAACTATATGCTTTAGCAAAAAGGAAAGTTTGAAGCCTAATCTTGAAAGTAGAGATAGTGTCTGTCTCCTGAATCCAAACTGGAAGCTGGTTCCACAGAAGAGGGGCCTGAAAACTGAAGGCTCTCCCTCCCATTCTACTTTTAAATACTCTAGGAACAACAAGTAGGCCTGCAGAGCGAGAGCGAAGTGCTCTAATAGGGTGATATGGTACTACAAGGTCATTAAGATAAGATGGGGCCTGATTATTTAAGACCTTGTATGTGAGCAGCAGGATTTTGAATTCTGGATTTAACAGGAAGCCAAGGAAGGGAAGCCAAAACAAGAGAAATCTGCTCTCTCTTTCTAGTCCCTGTCAGGACTCTTGCTGCAGAATTTTGGATTAGCTGTTAATGTTAGCGGCCATCCAGGTCTTTATGTCTTTAAGACATTCCTGCAGTTTAACTAATTGGTGTGTGTTATCTGGCTTCATGGACAGATAGAGCTGGGTGTCATCTGCATAGCAGTGTAAATGCATGCTATGTCTTCTAATGACGCTGCCTAAGGGAAGCATGTATAGTGTAAACAGAATTGGTCCTAGCACTGAACCCTGTGGAACTCCATAATTGACCTTAGTGTCTCCTGAAGTCCTTCTGAATATTTGAACATGACAGTTTCCGTGTGAAGTATTCCTAGCTCCTTAGTTCTTTAGTATTTTCTGAGTTCCAGTTCTTAGGTTTTGTTTTGTGTTTCCCATTATTGCATAATGTGGTAATATACTCCAGACTGTGGTGTATAAAGAGGGACAGTGTTGATATGCGTAGCACTGTGGCCTCACAGCACTTCAAACTAGGGATGCACCAATACCTATACCGGTATCTGGTATCGGCCTCGATACCACATTTTCTAAAGTACTCGTACTCGTTAAAAGTCCCCCGATACCAGGGACCGATAACACGGTCTGAGAAATGTCTATGTTTGAGCGGCGTGTAAGGGGTTAATCACAGGCGCAGAGTTCCCGCCCCCATGCCCCGGCTGCAGCTCAGAGCGGGGGAGAAGGGGAGGCGATACATGTCAGCCATGTGGAACTATTTCAAAGTGAATGACGACAACAAAACAAAGGCGGATTGCAAATTGTGCTCAGCGAAATTGTCCAGAGGAGGCTCAAAAGGTAGCGCATTTAACACAAGCAATTGAATTAAGCACCTAAAATCCCAACACGAGTACAAGGAGTTTACCCCCGCTTCTAAACCAACACAACCCACGCTGCAGCAAACTCTTGCAAGACGAGAGAAAATGTCCAGAGACAATCTACGTGCTGTGAAAATAACACAGGCAATTATCGAGTACATTGCATTGAGTGACCAGCCACTCTCGGAGGTAGAAAATGTTGGATTCCTGCGTCTCCTCCATGTTCTGGAGCCCAGATATGATGTCTCAAGCCGCCACTACATGACTGACACGGAGCTGCCTAAACTACACGAGTCCATGAAAAAACATATCCACAGCAAGCCTCCTCTGCGTTTAGTTTCACCACGGATATTTGGACAAGCAGTGTTAGCCCCGTGTCGCTGATTAGCCTAACCTCCCAGTGGATATACGAGTTTCACGCCGCAACGAACCATTACATGCCAAACAATTCCGCGGCTCACACACCAGCCAGGCTATATCACATGTGTTTGAGGAAATGCTCCAGACATGGGGTATACCTAAGACATCAGTACATGTTCTGCTTTGTGACAATGCCAAAAACATGATTAAAGCCATGAATGATGCAGGGCTCCCAAGTCTGCCATATGTCGCGCACACGCTCCAACTGGCTGTTTACGAGGGCTTATTAGCACAGAGGAGCATAGCTGATGCTATAGCAGTGGGGCGGAAAATAGTTGGGCATTTTAACATTCCGCCTTAGCCTACTCCCGCCTCGAGGACATTCAGGGACAGCTCAACCAGCCAATAAAGAGACTGCAGCAGGAAGTACAGACGCGCTGGAACAGCACGTTTTACATGCTCCAGTCCCTCATTGAGCAAAAGCGAGGGCACGAACTCCCTGACTATCTCACCGCTCACCAATGGGCTCTTATGGAGACGACTGTTGCCATCCTCGCCCCCTTTGAGGAACTAACTAAAAAAGTGAGCAGCTACGACGCACTAGCCTCTGATGTCATCCCAGCTGTGACTGTGCTAGCGTGACTTCTAAACAGAGAAACAGACGAACAAATTTAAAATTAAATTTTGTTTTTTTATAATTATTTATTCTGTAATATGTTGCATACAACATGCTTTTCATTTTAAATAAATGTTCTTAATTCCAAACTAGTCCCTTGTTTGTTTGTTTTTTGTTAAATTATAGGACTAAGGCTGTTACCTGTAAATTTAAATCGCGTTTATATTAAGTACTCGGTATTGGTATCGGCGAGTACTGAAATGCAAGTACTCGTACTCATTTTCAAAAAAGTGGTATCGGTGCATCCCTACTTCAAACCCTTGACGTGTCAGGTCAGGCATCCATAGAATAAAACCTGCACACATGCAGCTATGGCACATTCCTAAGTTAAAATGTGCTGAAAGATCTGATGAGTTCTTTCAGTCCCTATCTCAACGCCAGCGTGACTGCGATGGTGCCCTAAAGTTTCCAGTACACACTCCTATTTAGATCACACTTCCCAAACTGAAAGTTCATGTTGATGAACCAGTAAGACTAGCAGGTACGGTAATACGTGCCTTTGCCTCTATTCCCAGACACTAGCAGGAATTCAAAAATAGACCTCCTTACTAAAATATGCGGTCCTTTGTTATTTTTATTGTCTGGTGAGCCAGCTTTGAGGTGTTTTTTTTTCTTGTTACACATGAGCTACTTTAGTTGTTGACAGCTTTACTTCCTCATTTTTGAATCATCCACCTGCAACTGTTTTCTGTGTATAAATAAAAATAAGAATTCCAAGAAAAAAGTGGATCAATTGTAATGAAGAGATAACTAAATAAATAGTTTTTTAAGAAATAAAATGAACATTTAAACTCTGTTTCTCCATTTACTGATTTATATCTTATCTTTTATGTAATCATTTTAAGCACAGCTTGTGGTTTTATCAGGTTGTACCCAAGGAAGCTGCATTTACAAAAACTCATTTTAAAAACCTGTTTCCTGGTTTGTCTGATGTATCACTGAGTCTTTTGTCATTTGAGATTTCTCATCTATTCATACATAATCTTCTTTCATGCATGTCTTGCTTACTGAGAATTGAACGAGAAAGTTCTCCTTACTCAGGAGCCAAAAACATAGACTTTGGTCAAAAAAGCTATTGTTAATAGCAAAACTCTGTGATTGACCCAGCCAGCCTTTTTGTTTTCAGGAGCGAGCCAAGCGCCTGAGGAAGACCCCTAGAGGGGTCCAAACATTGTGCAGACGTCACACTATTTTTTGCTTGTAAAAAATTATACATTTCTTTTGTTTGTTTTCTTTTTTATGTTTGTTTTTTCTGTTTTTTCTTTCCGTTCTATAGTATTATTTTGCATTTGATTATGACATAGTTTGGAGTTATTAGAAATTTTATTGCCATTTATATAACAAAAGCCAAACCAAAAAATAACCCCTATCAAAATACATACAGTTCACAATAACTAAAGAATTAAATAATAAATAAATTGCAGTCTTACACGCCTCTCTGCAGCTTCTCTCCTCCTGCTACCCCCCCCCCAAAAAAACCCCCATCTCCATAGAGACTGTGTCAGCTCCCAAAAAGACAAAAAACAAACTAAAATCCAGCAACAAACAACTTGAACATAAACAATCACAAAGAAAGAACAATACAGTATCCACATCTGAACCAAAGAGTAAAACAGTGAAATGTGGATTATTAAATATTAGGTCTCTCTCCTCCAAGTCTCTGTTAGTACATGACTTAATAATTGATCAACAAATCGATTTACTCTGCCTTACAGAAACCTGGTTGCAGCAGGATGATTATGTTAGTTTAAATGAATCAACACCCCCGAGTCATTCTAACTACCAGAAACCTCGAAGCACAGGCCGAGGGGGCGGTGTGGCAGCAATTTTTCACACCAGCCTATTAATTAATGAAAGACCAAGACAGACTTTTAATTCATTTGAAAGCCTGATGCTTAGCCTCGTCCACCCCAGCTGTAATTCAATTCAATTTTCTTTATACAGCGCCAAATCACAACAAAAGTCGCCTCAAGGCGCTTTATATTGTACAGTAGATCGCACAATAATAGATACAGAGAAAAACCCAGCAATCATATGACCCCCTATGAGCAAGCACTTTGGTGACGGTGGGAAGGAAAAACTCCCTTTTAACAGGAAGAAGCCTCCAGCAGAACCAGGCTCAGGGAGGGGCGGGGCCATCTGCTGTGATTGGTTGGGGTGAGAGAAGGAAGACAGGATAAAGACATGCTGTGGAAGAGAGACAGAGGTTAATAACAGATATGATTCAATGCAGAGAGGGCTGTTAATACATAGTGAGTGAGAAAGGTGACTGGAAAGGAAAAAGTCAGTGCATCATGGGAATCCCCCGGCAGCCTATGTCTATTGCAGCATAACTAAGGGAGGATCCAGGGTCACCTGGTCCAGCCCTAACTATATGCTTTAGCAAAAAGGAAAGTTTGAAGCCTAATCTTGAAAGTAGAGATAGTGTCTGTCTCCTGAATCCAAACTGGAAGCTGGTTCCACAGAAGAGGGGCCTGAAAACTGAAGGCTCTCCCTCCCATTCTACTTTTAAATACTCTAGGAACAACAAGTAGGCCTGCAGAGCGAGAGCGAAGTGCTCTAATAGGGTGATATGGTACTACAAGGTCATTAAGATAAGATGGGGCCTGATTATTTAAGACCTTGTATGTGAGGAGCAGGATTTTGAATTCAATTCTGGACTTAACAGGAAGCCAATGAAGGGAAGCCAAAACAGGAGAAATATGCTCTCTCTTTCTGGTCCCTGTCAGGACTCTTGCTGCAGCATTTTGGATCAGCTGAAGGCTTTTCAGGGAGTTTTTAGGACTTCTTGATAATAATGAATTACAGTCGTCCAGCCTGGAAGTAATAAATGCATGAACTAGGTTTTTCAGCGTCACTCTGAGACAGGATATTTCTAATTTTAGAGATGTTGCACAAATGGAAGAACGCAGTCTTACATATTTGTTTAATATGTGCATTGAAGGACATGTCCTGGTCAAAAATGACTCCAAGGTTCCTCACAGTGTTACTGGAGGCCAAGGTAATGCCATCCAGGGTAAGAATCTGCTTAGATACCATATTTCTAAGATTTTCAGGGCCGAGTACAATAACCTCAGTTTGATCTGAATTAAGAAGCAGAAAGTTAGCGGCCATCCAGGTCTTTATGTCTTTAAGACCTTCCTGCAGTTTAACTAATTGGTGTGTGTTATCTGGCTTCATGGACAGATAGAGCTGGGTGTCATCAGCATAGCAGTGTAAATGCATGCTATGTCTTCTAATGACGCTGCCTAAGGGAAGCATGTATAGTGTAAACAGAATTGGTCCTAGCACTGAACCCTGTGGAACTCCATAATTGACCTTAGTGTCTCCTGAAGTCCTTCTGAATATTTGAACATGACAGTTTCCGTGTGAAGTATTCCTAGCTCCTTAGTTCTTTAGTATTTTCTGAGTTCCAGTTCTTAGGTTTTGTTTTGTGTTTCCCATTATTGCATAATGTGGTAATATACTCCAGACTATGGTGTATAAAGAGGGACAGTGTTGATATGGGTAGCACTGTGGCCCCACAGCACTTCAAACCCTTGACGTGTCAGGTCAGGCATCCATAGAATAAAACCTGCACACATGCAGCTATGGCACATTCCTAAGTTAAACTGTGCTGAAAGATCTGATAAGTTCTTTCAGTCCCTATCTCAAAGCCAGCATGACTGCGATGGTGCCCTAAAGCTTCCAGTAAACACTCCTATTTAGATCACACCTCCCAAACTGAAAGTTCATGTTGATGAATAGGGATGGGTATCATTTAGGTTTTATCCGATACCGGTGCCAAATCGGTACTTTTGAAACGGTGCCGGTGCTCAAACCGGTGCTTAAAGAATGGAGAACACAAAATTGGTCCAAAAACCTCTCATGGTCAGCTGTTTTTTTGTAAAAAGATAACAATGTTAGCCTTTTCTGCAGCTATGGGGCATATATGGTATCACTCTTGGCTGGAAGCAGTGCTTAAACAATGGAAAAAACACAAACTTTGTCCAAAAACCTCTCATGTTTAACTGTTTTCCACTTTTTCTTTGGTCATTTTAGCCTTTTTGGCCAGGGTGAAGGGAGTATCTGCCATCAAACAAGAAGACAGCTAGGGAAATAAACGGAATCAGGTGAAATTGTATTTAGGGACGAGATGCTAAAAAGAGCCGTCAGCGGGGCGGCGTGCTGCGGGGCGGCGTGCTGCGGGGCGGCGTGCTGCGGGGCGGCGTGCTGACGGCTCTTTGCACGTTTGGTGGACGGGGGATGACGGGGGATGACGGGGGGAGGTTCGTTCTCAGGAGTTGGGCTTACTGCTCGTAGTAAGCCCAACTTTTGTGCAGTCATGTTGGAACATGACTGCATGAGTAATTTCTTCATGTACATCTGTGCTGTATGTTAATAAAAGTGCCTGTGTGACATCTGGGACACAGTGTGACTAGAACTCTCTTTTTGTTCTTAACTTATGGCTTTAAAAAAATATCGAGATATGAATCTTGGGTCATATCGCCGAGTCCTGGCTCTTACTAGTGAAATGTTTCTGCCACTAAATTGTTCCTGCTGAGATTCAAACTTTTTCCTGAACCGTACGATGTATTTTCATGTATTTTCATTCTTTCCATTGGTATCCATGGTGTCATCATTATTATTAGAGATGATAGTGATGTGAAAAATACATGCGAGTCATTAAACCATCATGTCCAACCAGCCTGTGAAGTCACAACAACAAACCTGACCTGCTTCAGTTGGATCGCTCCAACATAGTTATTCACACGACAAAGAGCCTCGGTTCAAATATGGAGGAGATGCAAATCCGTGGGTTGCATCACGACGGGCATCCAAATCTAATACGTGGGATTTGATTTTATAGACTTTGTGTGAAGGTAACCAAACTATTCATGTCGTTAATGGTTGTTGTAGCCAACCGATGACAGGAAGAGAGGATGTCGGGCATTTTTTAAACGTATCGTATAAATAAAGAGATAACTGCAGGATTAGCTCAGAGCTGACTGGCGCCTGGTAAAAGTCTAAATGCACTTTGAGACTTAACATGAATGGCTTCAGCAGAAAGATATTAGTCTCTAAATGTAGAGCTCAACAGAGAAACCAGAGTAATAACAGCTGCTCGTTTAGGTCAAAATGTCCAACCCAGTTATGCCTGTAGCCATGGAAACATCGTGGTACCGTAACAGAGGACTGGACGAGCTACATGTTTACATGTACACAGTCTACACGGTTACATTTGGCCTCATGTGATTGTCACAGCTCATCAAAGGCACAAATGCACAGCTAGTCTTCATTATACATCAAACTTTATTTGCAGCAGTTCATTCTGGGCACACAAAGTTAAACAGCTTGTTTTTCCTGTACTGGCTTTTAAACAACTCGTGTAATGAACGTGTGAAAGAAAACAGAGCTTTGCTTTATAGTAGCATCTATTTTTAGCCGTCTCCTCCTCTGCTGCTCATGCAAATGTGTCCAGATTATGCCCGGCTCATTCAAATAGGAGCCTGTCTATTGCAGCAGCAGCAGCATTAGGTGGTGGTCAGGGAGACGCGTACTTCTGTTCCACTGCAGAAATAAATGTTTGTATTAATCAAAACATGTTTTTAAAAGATGAATGAGATTTCAAAGGAGGGATGTGGACGTGTCAGAGACATGTTTGTGTGGTTGGATCCCAATATCACAGTCACATGCAGGACTGTGGCAGCAGCATATTACTGGACACAGTTTCAGATGAATTGAAGGCAAACGTGTGAACTGAGCACAGAAAGATGGAAAAAATGAAATTGAACGGGAACATTCGACTTTAAAAATGACCATCAAGTGTATTTAGTGTGCTTCTGGCCTCCTGTCACATAATGCTTGAGCAGTGACAGACTTCAGTAGTTTTCACTGCACGACTCACAGGTTTGATGCATAAGAAATCAACGTGGACACATCCTCTACTGTCTGCTCCCAGCCTCTAACAGCAGCTGTACCAGTAGTGCGGTTGTTGCATTATTGCTGTGTTTTCGTAGAAACGCTTTCATTGATTCTCAAAAACTCAAACACAACATTTCTTCTCAGTGTCCTGTTGCTTGGAAAGAAGAGAAGTTATTGAACGGTGACTAAGTACCATGTTGTAAGGTACTGGTTGGCCACAAGCCACCATCAGACTCTGTGTTCAGCTCAGAGCAATCAGCTGTCAGTGTGTTCGTGTTAGCACCACCAGGACTCGCCATGGCAACAGGCAGATAAGTGCAGGGCCTCCTTTTTAATGTTAAAGTTTTAATTCAGTCTGGAGGAATATCTGCGTCTGTCACTGCTGACTGTGATACTGAAAGAAGCGTCGTTTTAGTCGTTTTTTAGCATGAGATCTCTGATGCTCGGCAGTGTAAGCGTTTCTCCTGGGATCTGACATCGGTCTTCACTGATTGGGTGGTTGCTCTTTCACTCAGTTACTGTTAACAGGAAGACTGGCCAATAAAAAATGTCACCTTCAAAGTCTGTGATGAAGATAAGGTTTGTATCAGGCAAACGTGCTATGAGAGATTGCAGAGATGTTGAACATTTTGGTGTCACTTTGGGAGGATGAGCGTGTTTAAAAGTAACTCTGATCAAGTCGGGACAAAGCAAACCCCTATAAATGGATCTGAAACAGACCGAACTGGACCGTGACTGGAGCGCAGCTAGATCCAGTCTGAATCCGTGACCCTTATCTGGCGTGGTGGTTTGTCCTGCTTGCCTCCGTAGCCTGGTTACGCTGTGTTTTTGGCCCAAGTGCTGAAACGTTTTCTTGCATTTTGTGCGTAGCAGTGTGTGTATAGCATGTGTTAGAAAAGCTCAGTTTTTGTGACTAAGTTGTCGTTTGACACGGACAGACTGCATTTGCTCTCTGCTTGTGCAGTAGACATGGTGCACAGACTTGCTGTCGTTGTACACAACAGGTCGTGACAGGAACGTTTGTAATGTGACAGCAACCTCCACGAAAAGCTGGGTGGAACAGCTGCCAGCCAGTCGCTGAGCAGCACATTCCTGCAGTCTCTGGGAGTCCGTGCAAGCCCGTACCTGCTTGGGCACATGTGCAGTAGCTCTAATTGCTCCAGAAAATGCAAACAACTGGGTGTGATGCCAAACCCTTAGAAACTCTTGCAAAACAGAAGGAAAGAAAAGCTGTATGCACACCACACTGTCTCTGCAAATATGAACCTGCAGAGAGATGAAAGCTTGTCACCCTGCGATGAGTGCTTACATCAGCCAGGGTAGAAGACCAGCAGAAGGCTCGAACTAACCGAACCCTGGCCTTTGAAGGTTCGACCCATCATTTTCACGTCTGCATGTGTAACATTGTAAATGCACACGATTCTATTTCGTACTTAATCCTAGTGTAGACAAAAACAAATCAACGCTCCAAGGAATCTCCTGCCTTCTCTGCTGTACGCCGGTCTCTGCAGCCATCCAACACATGCATAACTCGGCACACAGCATAATGTCAGGCAAGCTGGAACAGATCTGTCAAAACGACAAAGTCTATACCAGCGGGGGCATTGAGGGTGGTCGCAGAGCCGTCGCGGGGGGGCCAGCAAAGGAAGTGTGGGAACCACTGCTGTACACCAACATGAGCACACACTTCACTACTGTACTTGAAGCCTTCATGGCAGTAAGCAGGGCAGCATTCCCCAGAGGGGGACGATCCAAACCCTCAGTATGTGACCCTGCGACCAGAGTACCTTTGATAAGCAGGAGCCTGAAACAGAAGGATTCCTGCCGAGCGTCAAACCTGCGCTGGATCCTCAGCTGTAATTATGCAACAGAGCTGCTTTGTGACCTCCGCAGTGAGAAGCCCCTGAATGGTGTCTAAAGACATATTACCTGCATCATCTGCTGGCTTTGAGAGCGATTGTGCAGCTGCTGTGATGAAGCAGCCAAACTGCTGAATAACAAGACTAACAGGCCTCAGGACTGCAGTGGAAGCGGCACCAGGTGGGACTTTAGAGCTTTTGTCGACTGTAGTTTAGGACTGAAGGTAATTTGGGACCTTGTGACAATTATCTCTTCACTTTTACAGACACAAGTGCTGCTTTCTCTGCTGGGGACATGTTAGCTGTGGAAACAGGTTTGAAATATCCATACAGAGCATTTAGTTCGTCCTTGCCCAGCCTGTACAGCACACTGAAGGCTGTCTATCAGTCCTGCATCGAGTCAGCGGATCTAAGGCAGACTCTATTATTACTGTCAGTTTATCCTCTTTTCATTGTTTTGGTGTGGCGTCACACACAGGATCAGTTTCCCTGGATAGATCTGTTAGTTGGTAGACCATGCTCAGGCACACTTCCCTCTGTCCTGGTCTTTGCTGCTGTAGCTCCCCGACAGGTGGAAAATGTAAAAATATCATTTTTATTGAAAGGTGATTGGAAAGAAATTGAATTCTCAGCTGAAACTGTGTCGAAGCTTCTGACTCTTCCCCCTCGTTAGTGAGACTGAACAGTCACTGTGAATGGCCGAGTGCAGACGAGTGCATTCTGCTGATGGAAACTGACCCTGGATCAGAACAGTGATGTGGGGTGTATATTGTGTTGGATGTTTCTGTCGTACTTGAAACTCTGAGCCTTTGGTCGCACGGTTCTTATTCGTCTCTGATTCCTGACTGATGTTGTTTATCAGTCATTCATGGTCACATGGTCAGAGCTGACTGATGACCAGGTTCACCTGTTTGCAGTCAGACAGACGCAGTGATTGTTCATTCTTCTTCTGTGGTGGATGACCAGCAGCAGTGATGTTTCATCAGAAGATGGGGTCACCGTTATCCGTCCCACGCGTTGTCTGAGGCCTCTGGTGGTGGTTTCCTCTTCTCTTCCCTGAGGCCGAGCTTCCTTTGACCCTCTGGCAGCACTCACCACCTGCTTTGGGCTTTTTGTTGTTGCTGTGCGACCGTAGACAGGATGCTGTTCGTAGTCTACACTTTTTAAAGAAAATTAGACTCGCAGGACGACGCGTAAATGTTTACCTCAGAAATATGTGCTCTCCAGTGGACCTGCGACCTTCTTCCACCCTCTCACACTCACCCGACAGTGACTCACTCAAATGTGCGTCACTGTTGGCACAGTAAACAGTTTTTATGAGTCAGCTGCACAGCGACTCTGTTACAAGCTTCCATTAAGTTAACACGCCCGAGGTGTCCGAGGCTCAGTTGTTCCTGAAAACAGACGCCAGCGCTTTCCTTACCTGGTGCCAGGGGCGCTTCTAGGATCAGAGCTTTGGGGTGCCGAGCACCCAGAGAGCTGCCCAGCCAGGCAATGTAACCTTTACTCGTCACGATGAGACGTCTTCCCCGTCTCTGTCAGTCCCTGCATCCCTACATGTCTCCAGGTGTCCCGAGTTCCCTCTGACTGTGTCCTCGGTGCATTTAAACCTGTTCCTCTCTGTCCTCGTCGTCTGCTGTCCTCGTCTCCGCTATCAGGCATCATTATTTTACCATCTCTGTGCAAGTCTGCAAATTTCTTTATTAAATCATGAGATTCCTAAATTCATCAAGTCTCTCTGTGCCTGGGTCACAGAACATGACATCACTGTTTTCTACATTTGAACAATTTAATCCCACATGTGTGAAAGAAAAACACTTTTTTAAAGTCTGTAACTGTCACGGTTTGCGGGGGCAAGCCGTGTGGAATATATATAGGACCAAAAGGCGGCAGCTCTGGTGCAGGTGAGTGTTTATTAACAACAAAAATGCAAACAACAAAGGCGCTAGGAACATGAAACTGAAACCTAAACTGGGTAAACTAACACACAAACCAGGAATGACGGTGCAGGGAGGTCCGGGGAAATACATGCAGGGAGACCGAGGGGAAACAACACAGACGAACCAGCAACGAGGACACGGTAACACACACTATAAATACACATGCCAGGAATCAGGGGATGGGAAACAGGAGGGGAACACACCTGGAATACATGATAACTGACAAGGCAGGGGAACGTAAACAGAACACACTGACATAAGACAGAGCCCTTCAAAGTAAAACAGGAAACACATACACGTAATGACACAGACTCAAAGACGCGGACTAAACACAGAGACTTACTACACTAAGGAAATGCACAAGCAGGGAAGACATCAACCAGAGGGAACACCACTAAATGCTAGAAAATACAAAACTATCAAAAGTACATAACCAAAAACACTGGGTCACCGACCCAGGACCATGACAGTACCCCCCCCCTCAAAGGCTGGCTCCAGACAGCCCAACAAGAAAAAAAAAAAAAAAAAAAAACAGCCAGAAAAAACAGAAAACAACCCGACCAGGGCGGGCGGCGGGGGCCCAGGAAGGAGGGCTCGAAGCAAAACAAAACCGGAGCACCAGAAGGCCAAAAGACAAAAACAAAAAACGAGTCCAAAACCAAAAGAAACGAAGCACACCAAAACACAGGAAAAAAAAAACAGTCCAAAACAGAAGAGTCCAGGGGGCCGACAGCACAGGAGTCCAAAACAGTTCAGGGGGCCGGCCAGGGGGCCGACAGCACAGGAGTCCAAAACGGTTCGGGGGGGCCGGCCAGGGGGCCGACAGCACAGGAGTCCAAAACAGTTCGGGGGGGCCGGCCGTGCGGACGGCAACGGCGGCCACTCAGGCGATGGCGGTCCGGGGGCCGGCCGTGCGGAAGGCAGCGGCGGCCACTCAGGCGATGGCGGTCCGGGGGCCGGCCGTGCGGAAGGCAGCGGCGGCCACTCAGGCGATGGCGATCAGGGGGCTGGCCGCGCGGAAGGCAGCGGCGGCGCCCAAGTGTCAGGCGCACCGGCCGAGGCTTGGAGGGCACAGGACCAGGCGACGCTGAAGCAGAGGCAGGACCAGGCGTAACAGGAGCACAGGCAGAGGCTGGACCAGGCGTAGCAGAAGCACAGGCAGAGGCTGGACCAGGCGTAGCAGAAGCACAGGCAGAGGCTGGACCAGGCGTAGCAGAAGCACAGGCAGAGGCAGGTGGGCCAGGCGTAGCAGAAGCACAGGCAGAGGCAGCTGGACCAGGCGTGGACGAAGACTCTGATGAGGCCGGACCAGACGAGGACGAAGACTCTGATGAGGCCGGACCAGACGAGGACGAAGGCTCTGAGGCCGCAGCTGACGAAGGCTCTGAGGCCGCAGCTGACGAAGGCTCTGAGGCCGCAGCTGACGAAGGCTCTGAGGCCGCAGCTGACGAAGGCGGCTCTGAGGCCGCAGCTGACGAAGGCTCTGAGGCCGCAGCTGACGAAGGCTCTGAGGCCGCAGCTGACGAAGGCTCTGAGGCCGCAGCTGACGAAGCACAGGCTGGAGCTGCAGCTGACGAAGCACAGGCTGGAGCTGCAGCTGACGAAGCACAGGCTGGAGCTGCAGCTGACGAAGCACAGGCTGGAGCTGCAGCTGACGAAGCACAGGCTGGAGCTGCAGCTGACGAAGCACAGGCTGGAGCTGCAGCTGACGAAGCACAGGCTGGAGCTGGCGTAGCAGATGGTGGCTGGATGGGCTCCTCGGGCCCTCCAGCTGATGTGGCATGGTGCTGGTGCGGTTCTCCTGAACCCCCAGCTGACGAGGAAGGTTGCTGAACGGGCCCCTCGGACCCTCCAGCGGAGACAGGAGGCTGAACGGGCCCCTCGGACCCTCCAGCCGACGAGGCATGAGGCTGGTGTGGTTCTCCGGAACCACCAGCTGACGAGGAAGGCTGCTGGACGGGCTCCTCGGGCCCCCCAGCGGAAACAGGAAACAAAGACCGGAGCGGTCCGTCGGACCCTCCAGCGGAGATACGAGACGAAGGCTGGACGGGCCCCTTGGACCCTCCAGCAGAAGCCATCACAAAGCCAGCAGGCATGGAGTCCACTGGCAGACATGAAGGAAATGGGTGCTGTGCTGAGCACTGGCCCTGCTCAGACAGCACTGACACGGGGCACTTCCCAGGTGGCTGCTTAAACTCCAGGGGTCCAGAATCAGCTGAGGACTGGGACCTAGCCTCTGGGGAAGCCCTGGAGCGGCAAACAGTGCCAATGGCGGCTGAATCATGAAAAGCACCTTGAGTAGGACTTAGGCTTTCTCCCTGCACGGAGTGAACGGGTGGAACCGGTAATGCTGGAGCCAGAGCTACTGGGGCCTGCGCTACGGGCGGCACTGGAGCTACTGGGGCCTGCGCTACGGGCGGCACTGGAGCTACTGGGGCCTGCGCTACGGGCGGCACTGGAGCTACTGGGGCCTGCGCTACGGGCGGCACTGGAGCTACTGGGGCCTGCGCTACGGGCGGCACTGGAGCTACTGGAGCCTGCGCTACGGGCGGCACTGGAGCTACTGGGGCCTGCGCTACGGGCGGCACGGGAGCTACTGGGGCCTGCACTACAGGCGGCACTGGAGACTGAGCTGAGGGTGGCACTGGAGACTGAGCTGAGGGTGGCACTGGAGACTGAGCTGAGGGTGGCACTGGAGACTGAGCTGAGGGTGGCACTGGAGACTGAGCTGAGGGTGGCACTGGCTGCGGGGGAGCTGACTGGGCTAAGAGTGGCTGCGGGGGAGCTGATATGCTGTTCACAAAGTCATCTGCCGCACAGAACACCGCCCCTGAATGAACAGTCATACAGTCCGCAAATGGAAAACAGTCCTCATTCACCACAGCCGGCGAATTAGATGTCCGAACATCCAGCTGTGGGGTGGCGCGCTTGCGGCGCGATCGGCGTCTCCTCCCCGCAGACGGCTCCGACGGGCCGGGCAAGATCACATCCGGCGAGTCGGGCAGCGAGGCAGGAGTGGCTGAGAGAAGGTGGGGTGTGTGCCGGAGAAAAGCCTGTATGGTCGGAGGAAGTGAATTTAGTAGCCATGGCAGGCCGGAAAAGAGCCGTTGTAGCCGACCTTCCACGGCGAGGCGAAGCTCGTGCGGAGGATTCTCCAGCCACAGCCCGAGGAGGATCTCCACATTGTAGCCGATGTCATCCTGGAGCTCCTCGGACGGATTGACTGCCGCTGGGTCCATGGTGGCTGGTTCGTTCTGTCACGGTTTGCGGGGGCAAGCCGTGTGGAATATATATAGGACCAAAAGGCGGCAGCTCTGGTGCAGGTGAGTGTTTATTAACAACAAAAATGCAAACAACAAAGGCGCTAGGAACATGAAACTGAAACCTAAACTGGGTAAACTAACACACAAACCAGGAATGACGGTGCAGGGAGGTCCGGGGAAATACATGCAGGGAGACCGAGGGGAAACAACACAGACGAACCAGCAACGAGGACACGGTAACACACACTATAAATACACATGCCAGGAATCAGGGGATGGGAAACAGGAGGGGAACACACCTGGAATACATGATAACTGACAAGGCAGGGGAACGTAAACAGAACACACTGACATAAGACAGAGCCCTTCAAAGTAAAATAGGAAACACATACACGTAATGACACAGACTCAAAGACGCGGACTAAACACAGAGACTTACTACACTAAGGAAATGCACAAGCAGGGAAGACATCAACCAGAGGGAACACCACTAAATGCTAGAAAATACAAAACTATCAAAAGTACATAACCAAAAACACTGGGTCACCGACCCAGGACCATGACAGTAACAAAACCATCAAATCTGATCAAGGTTATTTAAACGCTGCTAAAGAAGAATGGACTGGAATAAAAATGCATATCCTGACCTTCATTACTGGTTTATTAATAATGAATGATGCTCACAGTGAGGAAGGAGTAAACTGAGTGCAGTTTATGGACAGATTCACTTTTAATGTGTGTGTTTAATATAATACAGACACATAAAAATGATCCTGATGGCTGCAAATCAAAGGTCCCCCTGATTTAAGTGTAGATGTGTGGAGTTCACAGCAGCACGTGTGGGGTGATACTGACACACTGGGGACAGACTGCAGCTGTGGTTGGATGGAAACCTGCAGGTCAGAGGTCACTGTACATGGTCTCGGATTACCTTTCTAAGAACTACAGCTGATTACATCAACTAGCAAAAATCTGCTTTTCCTCAAAATATTTTCACAATAAAAGAAAACAGTAAAGTTTCCCTGAAGTGCTGTAAGTTACAGGATCTCCTGTCAGATAACTGGAGAAGCCCTCTGTGCCAGGAGGGGCTGGATGGCCTCGACCCTCCATGCAGTAATGTGCTGGGTCACTGGGGACCAGTATGGTGACCAGTACTGGCAATGCTGTGTTAGGAACGTCTGAAAGGTTGCATTGTACGTTGAGAAAAGTCATTTTTGCAACCCATAAATATACATATAAGACTTCTAAGAGCTGACTGTGGGAAACATCAGCCTAAATCTGGCTCTTTAAGGGAAATCCAAACGCTTCATCCCCTCAGCTCGAGCAGGCTCTGTGCAGCACACGGTCTCACTTAGCTAGCTGCATTGTGACAGGTCATGTATTAAACTGCTTCCAATCACACCTGCACACGAGAGCCTGGCAGCGTCTGCAGCTCCACCACGACATGAAGCCACGGTCATCATGAGCGCTGCTAAAGGATCTGCCACTGGAGCAGACTGAGACAGCCGCACGATCGGCTCACTGACGGCGACTGTTTGTATCGCTCACGTTCTCATGGCGAGCCTGTGCGGGCTCCTCGCCGTGCACGCAGGAAATGTGCTGGAAATGCTTTGTGAAGAGGAAGCCTTGTCTTTGTCCCCAAGCCTTCTTTCATTTGCAGCTCCCTCCCCCAGGCTGCTGGGCTCCTCGGGGGTTACTCTCTGTGATACCAGCATGGGGCCTGTTGCTGTTTTGTTCTTTGCTAAATGCATGGGGCAAAGATAAATAATCACGTCTTTTGACGAGATTTAATGAACCACAGGTGTTTCTCTGTGGAGGAAAGGTCAGAGGTCATGGACTGCAACCCGCTCTCTCACTGCAGCGATGCTGCTGTGGCCGGATCGTCTGTTTGGGGACCAGATGTGCTTCACAGAGCTGTGGAGGCGGCTCCTTCCATCCAGTGGACACGTTGAAAATAGCTGTCGGCCTCATTCTGGCGCCTGATGACGCTGTTCAGAGGCTCATCGGGGGTTTGTAAATGGGCCAGTGTCACAGCGCGGCCTCACAACTTTGTTCGTTTCATGAAAAGTGTCACTGTTACAGGACTCCAGGGCTTTATTCTTACAGCTCGTGTGGTCTCTTATAACACAGGTACAGAGACAGACAGAGCTGAGGACTGACGTACAGGACGTCCATCTTCATGCTTTGTCACATGTGATTTTGAATGGATGAGTTTGTCTTTGATGGTGGAAGCAGCCGGCAGCTCTTAGAGGAAGCGTGCACCGATGAGGCTTTGGGGTCGGCGTTGCCTCCATGAGCAGCTCCAGCATATCGCTGAGGTTGATGGTGCAACCAGGAGAAAAATGTAAACATGAAGACGCACAAACCTGTTTGTGTCGCCGTGTTTGATTACAGACCCGCAAATACAACTGTTATTTACTCAACACGCGGTGCACTGTTAGCACTGGACATGCCAAGGCATCCTTTTACACTCGTGTGTGTTACGGAGCTGAACTGAGCAGAGTCAGTCTGCTCGTCCAAGCAAACGTGGACGGTGGATGAGGACAAGACAACAACCGTCCCTGTTCTGAGTTTGTTGCTGCTGAGGCTGCTGTGACATCAGTGTCTGCTTCACACTGTGCGTTGTGTTTGTGTGTTTTTAGCTTCACATTTCTTACACGTGGTTCAGCTCGTCGTCACATTTTGATCTCAGACGAACCTGATTGGATCCAAAATGTTCAAATGCTGATTTCATGTATCCAGAGGAGGAGCTGTCCAACCCTGTGTCAACAACATCCTCGCCCCTAAACTGACACCCGGCTGGAGACGGTCACGTCTTAATTCAGTCAGTGTTTCTGAGGATGATGGGCACAAGTCTGATATCTCTGTGATTTTACAGGAAACCTGTCAAATCTCTAAAACCCTGAGAAATGAGGAAGCTGAAGATGCTGTCACAGCACCGTAAGACCTCACATTGTGCTAAATTAATGTTGAACCATTGCACGTTAAACACTTTCAGTCGACTTGGATGTTTTTCTTACTCCAACCTCTCCACGTTGGCTTTGGCGTGACTCAGTGAGGTTGTCCGTCTCTTGGCCATGTGACGGCCTGACCACGGCCGTGTGGCAGCTGGACTCGGTGGCATTGATGGATCGGTGCTAATATTAAAGAGCTGTTTCATATTGGTCCACATAAAAAGAACAGGACTGAGCCTCCAGTGTTCGGAGGTGCTGATGCTCAGCGCAGCACTCATGCTGCTAATCCTGTTACGTCACAGATTAGCGGCGTGCAGCCACACGGAGAGAGTGGGTGATGTCGGGACAAGAACATCCCCCAGTGAGCACCGGTCCCTGCAAAAGCACGGCCCATTGGTCCGATTAGGAGCTGAGGAGACGAGGTGTGATTGGAACATACAGCAGCTGCTACACAACATCTGCACTAGTCTGTGGTCTCTCTAGATTAGGATCAGTGTGGAGTATAGACGACAGCATGTGGTTGCATGTGCAGTTTGCTGCTGGGATGTAGCAGTTACCTCCTCCAGCTGCTCTTTCTTCATTTTTCCATCACAAATACAGGACGATGTGTGTGCAGTGTTTACTCACAGTGACCTCCAAAGGTCACAGTGAGAGACTAAACATGCTGTATGCGAGTCAAAGCTTATGGCCTAATGGGGCCTTTCCACAGTTTACTGGTTTCATCAGAGTAACAATGGCTCATCAGCACAAAGTAAAGATGGTGTCAGACCTGCCAGCGCCCTGCAGACATGTTGCAGCTGAGCCTGATTCCCACTGCCAGTCCAACTTCTTTTTCCATATTTGCACGTGAGGATGATGAGAAGCAAACCAGGTGAGGAGCAGAGAAGGAGATGCATATTCAACAGGATGTGTCATGTCACATGGTTTCATGCTGAGTACAGAGTTTAATCTCAATCAGAATACTTTATTAATCCCAAAGGAAATTACAGCAGGCAGCACGCTGATGCTGCATGTGCACTTACAAAGGAAGCCTCTGACCAACTTTACACAAACATCGACCTGCCTTCTGCATGGAGGGCGTTGGCTGATGATGGCGCTTTGCTCAGGCCTTCATCACACTTAGGACTTAAACTGCTACTGTACCAACTAGGGCTGGGCCATATTATACCGTTCACAGTAATACCGGTATAATGTTAGGCAACGATAGGAAAATGAAATATCGCGATAGAATATGAGTAAAACGCGCATGCGCAGTGCCTTTGTTTTCATACGCACATGGCCGATTGTTGAGTGAAACAGATGAACCAGAATTAGTTTGTACAAATGGTGCAACTTCAGTGATGTGGAACTGGTTTGGTGTTTGTCCGTCAGATACACAACAAAGCACATTTTTTTGCAGAACATACAAGCGGCCGTCGTTATTGTCGGACTAAGATGCTCTTAAATCTGGGAGTAATCTGGGTCCTAAACTCCGTATGTTCAGGTCAAACAACACTGCAGCATCACTTAGAGTTAAAAACTGTCTAAATTCTTTCATCTTTAATAAAACGAACAGCATTGCTGCTTTACCAGGTGTAACTATAAAGTTTAACTTCCAGGCATCCATGAAAACAAAAGTTATTACATTTAACGGAGTTAGAAGTTAGCAGGAAGCTAGCGGAAGCTAGCGGAAGTTAGCTCGCTAGTTTCCTAAGCATGATATAGCATGTTCTGACTGAGAGATTTCTGAAAAAAATCAAACGTACACCTCTGCTATCACTTCCAACATAAATGAAGACAGGAAACTACACAGCAGTGACGTTTGTAGGGTTACTGAAGTTGGGCTAGGTGGTATATAATGATGTGCTACGTGATCGCTAGCGACACAGCTATGTTAGCATAACATAAACAGTGAAGCTGGAGGACAAACACTAACACTTTTCCACTTATAAAAGTTAACGTTAAGGTTCTTCATGGTTAGAGACAAATGCAATCGCATGGCAGGATGCTGTAAACGGACCAAACTTCAGTCAGGAGAACAACTGAGATAATCCATCCACAATACGAGGTTAGTCATTAATATACTGCAACAACATGGGAATAGAGCAGCTGCAGAGAATTCAACATTAATGAATCAATGGTACAGAAGTGGAGGAAGCAAGAAGAATGAGTTTAATAAAGTTTGATTTATCTGACTGCTTTGTTTCGCTTAATATGTCTTATAATCCCGTGCACCTTATGGTCCGAAAAATACGTACTGCACACTGCAGTTTAATGTTGCAAAGCACCTCTTTTTAACTTCAGTGGATATTATACATGGTTATGCTCAGGATATGTCAGCCCATTTCTACTGGAAATGCCTTTTGGTTAAACTTTTAGCAAGGAATTTGCATTTGCACTGTTACATTTTTATAAAGCTTTAATGTACATAAAAACCAGCTTCTTGTTTAAGTGAAAATAAATGGGAGGTTGTCTTTTTGCGCTAGTAATGTTGTGGAGTTGTATTTTGTCTCGCATCAATTATATCGTCAGTTATATCGTTATCGCAAATTTTCAAATATATATCGTGATAAATATTTTTGGCCATATCGCCCTGCTCTAGTACCAACAACATCTGGACCATTAGAAATGCAATAGGGATGCGTAACATCCTGCATGTGGTGCATGTTTCTGTGTGTTATCACACTGATCAGCCTGTGAACCATAAGTGCTTCTAAATTATGACCCGAACTCTAAAACTGCACGTTCTTACAGAAAGCACGGACACGTTAATGTTTCTTTCTGGATTTTCTGCCACAGTCAGAACTGTTGTCTGAAGGTAAGACACGAATGCAATCAGGTAACGTGCTTACACGAAGCTTGTCTTATACAAAAGGCTTCTGGTGTCTAACAGGAAGCAGCTTTGTTGATGCTCCTTCCTGTTGCGCTGTCAGACTGACCCAGTGAAAACATTGAGTCGTGTGGCAGCCTGTGACAGGCTGGTGATCTTTTGGGATGGACCACGGCAACGAGAAGCTTCTGTGCCTAATATTATGGCTGTGATTGACAGCCTTCAAGAAGACGACTGGAATGAAGAACAGGGTAAAGGTGTGAGCGTGGTGGTTAGTTGTCTGGTCCTGAGAACATCTGTAATAACCTTCTTTTCCAGCTGTTTCTGTCAGATGATGCACGTCCGCCTCGTTTAGCGCTGTGAAAAGCGAAGAATAGACTCGCCGCACACGCTCTGCACCAACGGCTGCGTCACGCTTGTGTTTGACGTGCCAGAGCTCACATTTCCTCGTTTCCCAGGAGGGAGGTGCTGTTTGTGTAAACGCCGGTCTGAAAAAGGCTCACACAAATATGGTCTCTCTTTGTTTTTCAGATCACCAGAAGTTGGAGCGCGAGGCCAGGATCTGCCGCCTGCTGAAGCACTCCAACATCGGTAACTAGAGCTCCTGCTTCACTGAGGACATTACAGTTTTATTTATTTCTGTCGACAGTGAACATGAAAGGTCAGCCTTTAAAGGCTGCCCGTGACGTCACATAGCGGCTCTGCCAGGATATTCGCCCGTGCAGCAGCTCTCCTCAATAACTTCATTACTTCAGTCAAATCAGAAGAGCTGAGTCTTAATCTTAGGGTTAGGGCTGCCACAGCTCTCCTGGCTTCTTTGCTCTGTTGAGTCCTCAGAACGAGTGCAAGAGCACACCCCCACTGCCTCATTCCCCAAACTACCCACTGCAGACTCACCCGTCCCTTATTGCAGCACAAGCACAAGGATACTTTCCCTCTGAGCCACAAAGACCTGCAATTATCACCTCAGCAATGACTTTGTGGAAACTGTCATTTGTTTTTCAGTCCTTCTAGTGAAAAAAGAAAGGGACGGGGGAAGTGACAAATGAGGGGATGATGGGGGTTATTTGGTTTGCTGGTCTATTGTGAGCTTGTCTGAATCGGACTAAGCAACACGTGAAATTGGAGGGTTTAGTGTGAAAGTGATGGGGTTTGTGTCCCTGCTCACAGCACGAAACCAAGGCTGACTTCATTCTGCTTTAACGTGGTTTAGTGTCGCACAGACGTGCTGGCTGAACTTACAGGTTACAGAAGAATGCTGCTGTATCTATGTAATGTGCTCTGTTGTGTCAATAACATGA